>NW_020527937.1:0-232907 GCF_003368295.1 Carassius auratus
GCTCGGTTCGATCTCTCTACCTGGCCGGATGCAATTGAGATGGTGGCTGATGTGTAGTTTAGCTTGTACCCCTAGGCATTTCCAGATCTGTTGCATATCTCGGCCGTGAAGTGGGTACCTCTGTCTGAGTTGACTCTCAGTGGCAATCCGAACCGGGAGAAGATATGGTTCATCAGGAGGTATGCAGTGGTTTGGGCAGTGTCATTGGGTGCTGGCAGACACTCTACCCACTTGGTAAACTGGCACACCACCGTGAGGAAGTACTTGTTGCCTCTCTGTTGATCTGGGCAGGGGCCCTACCCAGTCGATTTGGAGGTCTGACCACGGAACGTGATCCCTCTGCGTTGCAGTGGGGCTCTGTGGTTTGGGTTTGCTGGTGTGAACTGGCAGCACACAAGACATCTCTGACGTACTCTGCCACATCTTGTTGCATGCCGGGCAAAATGCCACCTGTCTCAGTGTGTCATACGTGGCTCTGGCACCGTGGTGTCCAGCACATGGTGTGTCGTGGGCGTACATTAGCATTACCCCCTTTTGGCATCGTGGCACCACGAGCCGTGGCGATGTGCTGTCATCAGGTGCAAACCACAGAATGTCGTCTTGTACACGTAGCATGTGTCTGGTGTTATACAGGTGTCGGAGGCACGAGTCATCATTGAGCTCAGCTTCAGTGATAGGGTGGTTGGAGGGGTCAGAGAGGTGGTTAATTGTCTTTATGGCAGTGTCAGAGGCTTGCATATCCGCAATGTCGTTGTTGGAGATCTGCGGAGTTAGCGATAGCGACTGTGAGGCGGGCACTGCCACAGGTGAAGGTCGTTTGCTGCGGGTTAATACTGCAACATCGGGGCTGGGTGTGGGTTCTGGGGTGACCACACCTCCCGTGTAGTGCGCCTGTTTTGGCGAGGGCGTCGGTTTTATCATTTAAGTCTTTGTCCCAGCCCTGGTAGCTTAGAGTGTCCTTTTACCTTCTTCCAGTACACAGTCATATTGTGCATTTCGGTGATGTTATCACATTCTTGGAACAGGTGTTGGTGTTTGACTGGCTTGTTGTTTGCCGTTTTGAAACCATTCTGTTTTCCCAGCCGGTAAGGTGCACACAAAACTGAGTCTGGCATAGTTAGAGTCTGTACAGATGAGGATTTCTCTGATGTCATGGGCGATGCGATCTGCAGAGTTATGAGAATGGCTGCTATTTCTGCATATTGTGATGACTGGGGACCTAACTTGAAGTGTTGTGGGGAACACGGCTGGTCGTTGACCCACAGCACTCCTGCACCTGCCTTGAGGATGCCATCATGGTTGTAGGAGCATCCATCGACGTAGGCTGTGAGCATGCCCTGACACGCATTCTCTTCAAAGTACCTGTGACAGGTCGGTTGTTGCTGTTGGGGTTCTTGCACGCCCATTTCTTCTGCAGATATGTTATCAGAACAGTTTTGGGCATGCGGCCAGGGCCATTGCCCCAGTGCAGACTTGTGATTCTGTGCATACCGTGCCTCAACATTGCGTCCTTGGAGAGCCATTAACCATGTGGCTATGCGTGAATTGGTGACCACGCCATCTCAGATTCGCTGGCTGTTGAGGAACATTACTGGCTTGGTGGCAAGTCTCTGTGATAACTTTCTGTGCCCCAATGTAATTGGAGAATCGCTGAATGGCCCATACAGTGCAGAGCAGAGCTTTTTCACAGTCTGAGAACTTACACTCTGGTGGAAGCAGTGTCTTGCTGGCATAGGCAACTACTTTCTTGTCTTGATCATGCCGTTGGTACAGGCCAGCACTGAGACATTGGTTGGAGAACCCAGCTTCCAGGTAGAATTCCTTTGTGGATCGGGGTAAGCAAGACACGGAGCTGTGTATAAATGTCTTTTTAGTTCTTTCATGGCGTGTTCTTGAGCCTCTGACCAGACGAAAGGGCAGTCCTTTTTTAGCAGAGCTGTCAGAGGTCTGGGCAATGTCCGAGTAGTTTTCGATGAACTGTCGAGAGTAATTGCATACCCCTAGAAAACTCTGCAGCTCAGAGACATTGGTGGGAGGCTTGATGTTCTGAATGGCATGAATGCGGTTTGACTGAGGTTCAATGCCTTGGGATCCGATGAGCAGGCCCACGTAGTTAACCTTAGTTCGGCACCACTGTCCTTTGTGGAGGGCGATCTTGGCTCCGGCGGTGGATAGTTGGTTCAAAACATAGTCTATTTCTTTCAGGTGGTCGGCCACCGTTGTGCTCTTCATGAGAACATCGTCTACATAGATCAGGTTGCCTCTCATTCTAGCGTCTGGGCAGGCTTTGTTCAGAAAGATGTTGAATTCAGCTGGTGAGTTGGCGTAGCCGAACGGACACCTGTTGAAGGTGAACTGTCTGTTGCCAAATGTGAATGCCAACTTGTGTTGGTCTTCCGGGTGCACCGGAATGGTCCAGAATCCAGAGGCCACATCAAGTGTAGAGAAGATTGTGGCTCCTCTGATTCGGGGTAGTTCTTGTTCTAGCTGGGTCATGGGCCATCGTGACAGCGGCACCTGTTGATTCAGTTTCCTGTAGTCAATGGTGGGTCGCCATTTGCCGTTAGGTTTGAGGACGGGCCAGATGGGGGCTGAGTAGGTGCTGTTGCATGGACGGATGACCCCCTTTTCAAGCATAGATTCGATGATCTCCTGCACTGGTTCGTGTGAGGCGATGGGAATCTTTTACTGTCTGACAAAAGTGGGAGGAGCATCAGGGTGCGTAGGGATGCGCACCGTGTGGAGGTTGGTGAGACCACAGTCTAGAGAGTCTTTGGCAAAGGATTCTTTGAACTTATACAGAACTTGTCTGAGTCCTTGACGATCCGTATCGCTTTGAAGTGCATTAGCGTCTTGTAGAATTTGCTGCACTTGAGATTCAAAACCTGGGTAAGGCTCCTCCATCGGTGTGTCATCAGTCGGGTTGGCATTGAGAGGTGTAGTAGGTTCATGAGCCTCACCGACGTTCTTGTGGGAGACTGTGTATATTGTGAGGTGTTCATCCTCGGTCAGCTCCGTTCTGCACACTTGGTCTTTAGGCACCGACATAACAGATGTGATGGCAATGAGTTTGAAGGGTGCAGTGAACAATGTACTGTCTGTACTCCCTTCGGGTATCAGTGCGGGTGGAATGGGACCAATGACAGGTAGTACAAGTTCAAAATCATGAAAGTCATGGCTTACTAGCCATCCCAGCCGGTAGGCCTTGGGAATGTTGATGTCAGTTGCCGTGCAGTTGTTGAACAGGATGTAGACTACACGAGATGACACTTCAGTGAGGGGTGTGGCTTCCAGTGTGAGTCCGAGTTCCACACATTCAGGTGAGGGTTGGAAGAAACCCAGCGTGTGGTTTAAGGTTTGACCCCATCGCTTGTTGAGCCGAATAGCGACCCCTTTGGTGTAAGCTGGTACCACCGTTTCCTGTTCGTTGACTAAAGTGCAGACTTCTGGGATGGTCTGCCCTGATATGAGGTTGTCATGGTTGATGGAAACGTGTGGCTGCAAAGTCAATGGGGCCCATACAACTTCATTAAAAGTGTCCACATGAGCCTTGAGGCGAATCAAGAGGTCTCCTCCAATGTAAACATCGTGTGGCAGGTCCGGAAGGACCAGGAAATAATGAGTCAGGCACCGATAATTCCATTTCACATGCAAAGCGCAGATTCCTCTAGCAGACACCATTGAGGATGGGTGTGAGTTCAAAGGGAAACGAGTGCGCTTGCTGGCATAAGGGAGGTCAGGTGTCTTCTCAGTGATTGCATTGTATAGTGACAGACTAATGGCTGAGTTGTCTGCCCATATGGCCAGAATACTGTCCGTTGTTGTTATATTATGCAGCTGCAGTTCGGTTTTGACCTTGGGGCAGTAGGTATCAGAGTCTTTAGTGGCCTTGAAGGTACAGAGGATCGAACTTGAGCCTTGGTTTGTTGTTGAGGCTGGATACCTATGGCTGGCTGCTGGGGTTCCCGTGACCTCTGTGACCCGACAGTCTGGCTCTGTGGGAATTCTCGTGACCTCTGTGACCTGACCGTCTGGCACCGGCGACCTGTGTGGTTGGAGGGGAAGAGGTTCTCGCACTTGAGCCCAGACTTTCAGCTGTTTGAAATCTAGTAAAGGCTCAAAGCGATCAAGCAGGTCTTTCCCGATGAGAAATGAATAATTGTTCATTGGTGAGACATAAATAGGATGTACTAGGCTCATAGGTCCGATCGTCAGGTGGATGGGAGCTACATTTCTGAGCTGGATGTCATTTTGGCTGTATGACTGCACATTCAGCTTGCAAGTGTGAAAATTTAGAGTTCGATTCTGTCTATGAGCTTCAAATTTGAGCTTATCAAATAGTTGAGCCGAAATCAACGTGAGGTCTGAGCCTGTGTCCACAAGGGCTTCGAGTCTCATTTCCTTTTCTAAAGTGATGGTTAGGTAGAGTTTCCGAGCCACTCCCTTCTCGATCAGGTTCCCCAGGAGTTTTAACTGATCGATAAGCAGTTAGGGTATGTTTTGTGTGTTTCGTTGTGGGTACAGATAACCAAAACAGCACTTTCTGGCACCTCAGTGTGTGGGATGATGCTTTCTTGGTCAGGAGGTGCAGACGTCAGCTGGACTGAGTGGGTGTTGCTATTGTTTGATGAGGCAACAGCTAGTTCAATAGTTCGTGGTTGACAAACAGTGTTCTGTGTGCTTGGTTCAGTTGTGGAGACGTTGGGAGTGGTGCTGGTTTCAGGCATAAGGTTTAGTCATGCGGTGTCTGGTTTATCCTTCTTGTCCTCCTTGTGAGGTTTCTGTTGAAGGAACTCTCTCAGTATTCTCAGAAGTTCTGCAGCTTCGGATGTGGCTGCACTTTCCTTTTTAGATGTGGGCTCAGCCTTGAGTTTCCAAGTATCACGTCGAGAGTGTTCCCCCTCCCGCCTCCCTGGGCTTGGTGTTCTGGAGGCTGGAGGTTGGCTAGTTCTGGGTCGCCGGCCGGCTTCCCAGGTGGCCCCCCCCTTTTGGTTATGGGAGGGGCGAGGCCGGTCCCAGGATATTCCAGAGCGGTCGTTCTGGTGCTTCGGACGGGCACCACCACCGCGACCGCGCTGCCCTCTGCTGGCTTGGAACGGTCTTGACTCTCGGTTGATGGGTGTATAACTGGGGTGCTGTTGGGCGCCCTCTAGGGTCAACTCTGAATGAGACTCAGAGACAGAGCAAATAGTTGGGTGTTTTACAGTCTTTTCTGACACAGTCTTTTGTGCTAAATCACGTAACTGTTGCGTTGACATGCTACGCGGGCACGCTAACACTCCCAAATGGTGGCTGACAGTAGGATGGAGGTTTCGCAGAAACAAAGTTTGGAAGTTGACGTCTTCCTCCATGCCTGGTTGATTCCTTGCTCCGAAGTAGGCACGTCGCAGTCGGTTGTAGAAATTTGGTGGGGTTTCAAGTCGACCTTGCTTGAGGTCCATTGCGGTTACTAGCCCTTGGTCTGATTCTGGATCAGAGAATTCACGCACCAAAGCTTTTCGCAGTTGCTGGTAGTCCATTTTGACAGTCTCTGGTTGACGGTCTAAGAAACTGCGTACCTCACGACTGGACGTAATTCTGAGCAGGTACAATTTGTCCCAAGTGGTTACGTTGGTGACAGTTTGCAAGTGAAAGTCTATATCTTGTAAATAAGCGTGAATGTCGTGGCCTCCTGCAGGATCTGGGTTCAACGTAGGGATGTTTCTAGCCAGCTTGTCCAGTTCTTTTGGAGTTATGTGTCCGTGGCTGGTGACCCGGACTTTCTGGAAGGGTTTTCCTTCCCCCACTGCGGACAGGGGTTCGTGGAGGCTGGCTGGTGACATTTTGAAAAGCAGGCTTTCACCCCATTTTCCAGCTCGAAGTTCTTGGCTGACACGCTGGGGTTCACTGGCCAGGGGAAACTCTGTGGAGTGTGTTTCCTCTTTCTGTTCACGTTGCAGGCTATAAGAATGTTTCAGTTCTCTGTGAACCATGTCAAGTTCATCTATTAGAGAGTCTTTACGCTGTGTAAGGTCGTGGATTTCAGCTCGGGCCATTTCCAGGTGATTTTCATAGGCCTTCACTTTGGCATCTCTTTCTTTCAGTTCGATTTCAGCCCTTTCAAGGAGAGCGTCACCTTGTCGGAGCTTTGCCTCGAGTCTCTCTCGGGTTTCTCTCTCCAAATGTTCTCTTTGGTCTGTGTCCAGACGAAGATTCTCCAGGGCATTTTGAAGTCTTTCCACTTCTTTCTGTAGTTCTGGATCTGTAGCGTTCTCTTTCTCGTGCTGGTCTTGGGTCTCGAGAAGTAGCTTATCTAGACGACTCTGGGTGTGGGCCTGATGCTGTAGGGCTTCCTCCACTCGAAGTCTCAGAGCCGCGGCTTCCTGCTCCAAGTCGTGGTTGCTCCTTTCGCTGATCCTTGCCTGGGCGATGAGGAGGTGAGCTAGGGTCCCTGTGATCCTGGCAAGTTCTTTGTGGGTGTAACTCTGCGTCGGATCGTTCGCCATCAGCTGGTCCAACTCAGTATCCAGTTGTCCCTGGCTCAAGTGCTGCAGGTCACTGGTGTCCTTTGGCAGGAAGGAGGTCGTCATCGTCTCCAGCCATGTTGCTAGCTGATCCCAAGGGACTGCGGGACTGGATGCACGCGACATCTTGGCTCACTGCGGACAAGAGAAGCACAACACACACACAAAGAGGCCAATGCAAGTTCGTTCTCTGGTTAACGAGCTATCGTACGGCTATGCCGTCTATAAGAATTTTGGCTAACTGATGCAGACAGTTAGACAGGGAGGCGGGTCCAATTAGGGTCGGCCCAAAATAGAGACTTGACAGGGGATAGCCTCGTGGGTCACCTGGTGACACCGGCTGCTCGGTTGTCGCTCTACTACTTAGCTCTCCTTGGGGTCTCTCGGTGAACTGCAAGAAACAGAATCACAACAGCATGCAAAAAGGTGAAGATAGGAAAGAGCACAGTGAAAACAAAACGCCAAATAAATTGGTCTGCAATGAAATGGAATGAATAAGAACGCTAGAAGTGTTAGGTAGAGAATAATAAAAAAAAACTAAGCCTGCTGCTTTTCACAAGAGTTTCTGCTAGGGGCCTACAGCACGTGCGGCTAGGGGAGTAAGAGACCTAGGAAAAGGGTGTGGCTTACAGAGGAAAATGGACCTAACACTTAACATAAATATCAGGGGGAATATCTAATATTCTGCGCCTTATAATAAGTGGATAGGTTTTATCACTTTTGGTTCACCTGGTGGAATCCAGCGGCACGGTCAGCCTCCCTGGCGCTCCCAAACACTCAACCGCAGTGTCCCTGGTCCTCCGTTACTCTGACGTTGCGCCCTCTCAAACAGCTTGTGACTTTTAACACAACCGGCAACACCAAGATGTCAACCGCCAGACAGCACTACAAAATTGGGCTGTTCCCCAGAACCCTCTCTTTAGAAAAGAAAGTGGGCCCCGATTTAGCCCCCGGTTTAGGTACTGGTCCCAGAGATTGCGTCGTGTGTCGGCTGGACTGATTGATCACCGTTGGAGTGCCAAATTGCTGATGTCTCCACTGCGTGCCGCAAACGGACAGAGATAAGAGGGACTGAGTTTCACTCACGGCCAGTGTTGTTAACGCCGGTTGGCCCCCTTGCTCACTGGAAACCTGAGATGACTGTCCAATCACCAAGGGAGTTCTACAATCAAATACACAAAGGATGAACAAAGGAAACTTAAAGTGAATTAAGGTTTGGTTTGTTTAATCATCAACTGAGTAAATATATATGTAGAAATGAGAGGTAACAGCTTTACCTAATAATGATAAAACAAAAATAAAAGCTTATGATAATGATGGTAATTATCAAAATAACCTAAGCCAAAAGAGAGAAGAAAGATAAACAACAAAAAGGGCTATATAGAATAAAAAAAAATAAAAAAAAGTTGAATAAAAACTAAAAATAAAAATAATAATAATAAAAAAATAAAAATAAAAATAATAATAATAATAATAAAAATTAATAAAAAAAAAATTAAAGAAAAAAAAATAATAATAATAAAAAACTAAATAAAATAATAATAATAACAAAATAAATAACAAAAGACAGGAATGAGCACGGGAGAAGAAGAAGCTGGTTTTCACCACAAAGGGGGCGTATTCACTCTCTGTGGCTTAACCTGGTGGGCAGAAAACTTAATTCAAATTAAAAATTCAAAACTGGTTTAAATCTAAATTTAAAATAAGCAGGTGAGAAGAATTAATAGGAAAAATCGGAATAAATGCCCTATAATACCCAACGATAACAGTAATGTATCATTAATAATTATGAAATTAATCAGAAAGGGTAAAAGTAGATGAAGCAATTCAAAACAGAACCGAAAAGAAAGAGATCAGAGAGATGCAAGCTGTGAACTGACTTAACAGGTTACTGCCACTAGATGGCTTACTTCCTTCTAAATGGGTTAATCAGTGGTTGGGCTGAGACACTTAATTTGCACTATTAAACAATTAAATTCTAATTCAAATCATGTTTGAACCAAATTCAAAGTAAATGTGAACAAAAACAGGCAAAAATTGTCTAATGCTGAAATAATATTCGCACGAGCAAAGCTGTTAATGCAAATAAGTATTGATAATTTAGACAGCTAATTCAATAAATCACAGAGAGAAATAGAGGTTAGTAATTCGAGAGCCTTACCTGAAACGGCCACGAGATGGCACTCATGCAAGCCGGAATCAGAAGACAGGGCAACTTGAAACTTCTAAAATTCCCTCTGGTGTTTAGATAGCGGAATGACAGTCAGTTTCACTATGATCTAATCTCTGTGCGCTCATCAGCGCTGATTCTCTGCATCAAAATCGCAACTCACAAACAGACAAAGGTTTTATGACCCTTGAGGTGCTAAATTAAACAGCGCGTGAGGCCGGAGCTTTTCTCTAACCAACACACGACTGTTAATAACAGGTTTTGTCCATCTGTTGACCTCCCATAAACATTTAACAAAATAGCACTTATGATTTAAATGTTTTAGGTTTAAAATCGGGTAGCTAAGCCAATTTAGACCAGGAGTTTTTATCGTTTAAATTTTGAATATCACTGTGGCTCACCACGAATTCAATAACGATACTTAATATGCAAGGCCTTTTTAACTGAATCAGAGGAACATCGCTCAGGTTCAGATTTACATATTACAATTAATAAAAGATTTCTTCATCTTTTAATTATTCATATGAAAATGTTGGTCTTCTCTTGACAGGAGACTTTTAACGTTTACTGCAGTTTACTTTTATTAAAATAACAGTGACTATAGGTATTTTTAGAAACTGTTAGGCTGCTGTGCTGAACAGTTGCCTTTGTGCCAAATGAGTTCGCTCGAAGCGCGACTTAACTCACAATTCAAAAATGCGCATACATAATATTAACATCCAAAAATGCTCATGAAAATGAAAATTAATATTGCTCACAAAAACAAAGTTTGAACGCTACCCAAATTAAACTCCACCATAATAATGTAGCAACAATCACTTTCTGGGGAATAATTAACTCAAATGAAGTGAATATTCATGAGTCTATGAATATAACGTGCTTATTGCTTACAAATATTAAATTACCCAAAGAGGGAATATTTAATCATTTAAAGGTAACCTTTACTAGAATTAATTTAAGTTACTCTAGACAATCTGTTCGTCCAGCGAACTGGAAGCTAGACTTCCTTATCAAAATTCAATAAAAATACCCTTCTTACAAACTCCAAGAAATATTAATCTTCTGATCAGGAAAAAACAATATTTTCTGTGTCTGTACTACTAAGATTACTGAAAATTAATTCATATAAAACAAAGCTCGTAGCGTAGATCACACGATTCAGGGACTTCGATCTCAATGAGCAATAAAACAATTCAATTCAAGCAAATTATAGGATTTAATAAAAACAGACTAAAGATTACATAACTACAATTCACACGGAGTAAATATGAGTATCTAGCAAAACGAAAATACAATTTAAACAAGGTAAATGAACAAGAATAATAATGAGATAAATGAGAGAGAGAGAGATAAAGAGAGAGAGGGAGAGAAAGTGAAAGTGAAAAGCAATCTCAGCGTGGCAATTTCAAACAGTTAACTTTGAAAGAGACCCCAAGTCATTGAATGATTTCACAAACATGGAATAGCCTAGACAACCTTAAACAGCAATTTTAGTTGCGATATAAGAAAGTACTTGCTTTGATCTGGCTCTTGTGTGTAGCTGCGCTCAAATTGTCCGGTCTGTGCGGCCTCAGCGTGGTTCTTTCCAGAGCAGATGATGCGCGAGCTCGATGGTTAACGCGAAGGTAAACTTTGCCAAAAGATGACTAGACTTAAGTTCGTTTGGCTCGTGAGGGCAATTGAACGAAGTCAAATATCAGCAGACAATAAAGAAAAACTAGAATGAAACGAAAAGTAAAGAAGAATAACGGAGAACTTCTTGAAGTCCGGTTGCAAAGCTGGGAATCCTCTTTTCTCTCTGGCGGAATGCCCAGAATACAGGTTTCCCTGAGCTTTTAAGTAAATCTAGGTTTACACCTATTTTTTTAGTATGAGCCAATGAAGTGTAAACAAACTAAGGCGGGAAAAATCTTCTTTGTGTGCTGATCTCCGCCCACTGGTCTAATTTATGGCGATGTCAAAGTTAAACATTTTTCTTAAGCAAGATCGTTCCTCTGAAACAATGCATCTTTTTGTAATTTGCTATCAAGATTCGTTACAGTCGTGTTTTTACGATTATACCGACACCAAGAACTATGATTTTACCAGTCCCTTATCCAAAGGTACAGAGTTATTCTTAACGAAATGCATATAAAGTTTGCATTAAACACACAGTAACATTCATATATTCCACTATGCCGCATATATACATTTGAGCACAAAAAGGGAGACATTAAAATACATTTAGAGGTAGTTTTAGTAAAAGAAGGTCCATGGGCCAGCAAAAATGCTTGTGCCTGTTTTTGAGTGTGTGTGCGTCTCATGAATGTGTGTGCGTCTGTTTCACTGGAATGTGCGATCAAGAAGGGGGGGTGTTTGTCTTCCCTTTTGAAGTTCGATATCGCATCTCTGGATAGTCTCCAAGGTGTTATAACTCTCATCCTCGCCAGGACATTGCCGTCATGGCGGCGCCCAGGGTGGTGAGTTATGTTGTAAGAGGGTTGTAAAACGAAAGTCCTTGTTTTTTCTTTAACTCACGTTCTGGTCTTTGAGTGTAGAATGTGTCAAAAGGGTCAGGATTCATTAACATGGAACAGATGGTTGAATACCATCCGCTCATTGGTGTTACAGTACATTGTACTTATTTTTTTTATGTAAGTACATAGTAGTTAAGGCCACCTAATATAAAGTGGGACCAATTATAGTGATATCTCTTACTGTGAATTACCACAAATCAAACAGTGGTTTGTCCAGCAAACGGCCGTAAGATTAACTTATCAACTTTCAATAGGTTTGTCTTATAATTCAAGGAAAAATAGTTTCTGGCCATGAAACATTCTCCTATCCGTATAAAATTTAGATTACTGAAAAGTAATGAGCTTGTAGCTAAAGATCAGACATTTCACTGACTCGTGATGTGAGCGTTTTAGACAGAAACAATCATGAATATATAATCATGAGTAAATACGCGTACGACAATACAGACAGTAAACTTTGTACAAGACATAACGGAATCCAAATGAGGGAGAGAGAGAGAGAGAATGAGTGAGAGAGGATGAGAGAGAGAGGGGTGAGAGAATAGGCACAATCACAGGATTACACGCTCAGTTATGCAAACTCACAGACAGTAACCTTTTGAAAGACATCAACGAAACAAATCACCTTGAAAAGGTAATAGACAAACGAAAACAACGGAGATTAAAGCTCCCGAAGGAGCCATAAGAACGGCTGTTCTTTCAGCTGCAGTGCTGAGATCAACTCGGATAGAAGAGGACCAAGAGCACACTGTTAGCAATTGATGTAATTTTACAATACATTTTACAACAATGCACTGTATTCATGGTTTTTACTGTAAATTCAAATGCATGATGGGAAATTGACGGACAATCCTGTAATATTATTGTAACTACACTGTAGAAGCATTATTTTACAGCCACCACAAAGCATTTTGCGATAGCATTAAACTTGGTACTTTCAAATTCTTTCTAACATAAAAAAGTTCAGTTTTCTTAACGTTAAAATAAATTTTTTAAAAGGTATGATGTTCCTCAAACATTCTTTCAACTTAATTTTGATTTAAAAATTAACATTCTAGGAATGTTGATTTGCAACATTCCAAGAACATAAAAAGGTCCAGTTTCCATATTAGTATAATGTTATTTTAAGGTTAGTAAAATGTTCCTGCAACATTCTCTCAGTCATTCAAACACCTGCTGTGAACAAGCACTGAAAGAAAGAGAAATAATAACACAAACTACAAATTTCTTCAGCCACAGCCTTAGGTGAACTGAAGATACAAGACTTTAAATCTCTCAAGATCTGAATAAACAACTCCACAAACAGCATTACCAGCTTCACTTGTAGTAATACTAACCAGAATGATTTTATTTCTATCATGCATCTACAGAAGTTCTTATTGAAAATTCACAGAGGTTAAGATGTTGATGTCTTAATTAAAATGTTATTTTGAGATCACCATCATAGAGATCAGGGTTTGCTTCAGTTGTGCTCTTGACCCTCAACATTTGCTTTATTACTTTTTCTGGAGCAGTTGCTTTCAGAAAACATTTCTGCATATGTAAAGCAGATCAACATGTCTGTTTTAATAACAACCAACTGACTGCACTAAAATTGTTTAAATGACCCAACTGATAAAAAAACAAACAAATAATTTGAGTGTATAAATATTGTATTTGCTAAATTTTAATTTAAAAAAAAATGTTTTAGGTTATTTATACACTCACATATATCAACATTTGGTGTATTAAACACAACAATGGTGACATGTTTCATGCCAGCATACAAAACATGTTCATGGCTCCCAGCATGCATTGCTGCAATTTTTTTGTCGAGGATTGTACGACAACAATACAAAATACAACATTTTATTGTATTAATGGTACTGTAATCACAGCAACACTGCTGTATAAACACAGAATTTTATTGTATTAAAATAACAGTATATTTCTTTTATATTACTCGCTGTAAATTCACGGCAATTAGTAGGAGTTTCCTGTAAAAATACAATAAATTTTTAACAGTGCAAGAGAGGGAGGAACTTCCTGGTTTCAGTTCTTATGGCTTGACTGGTTCACGCTTCTGTTTGTGTGAACAACCAATGAACGTCCGCGATCTGAAGCGGGAAAAACGTCCCTTTTTCTATGGGGAAACACCCACTCGCGTGAGTTATAGCTGACAGAATTGAAAATTTTTCCTAAGAAATATTGTATTTCTGAAACAATGCATCTTTTTTGTAATTTGTCGTCAAGATTCGACACAGTCGGATTTTTACAATTATAAAGATACCATAATTGACATATATAACTGATAGTAACACGACGTTAAATTCATATGCAGAATTACACACATTTAAGGTTTGATTAACACACAATAAAAATTGTAGATACTCCAATTTTTGATTACGGAAAACATCTAATGCATCAAAAAGGCAATACTCAATACATCTTAGTAATACAATGACGAAGTTAAAGAACTTTAAGAAAGGTTTGTGTGTGTGTGTGCTTATGTGTGTGTGTTGTGGAATGTGTTTTGTTTCTCCTTTGAGGTTCGCGCGGGTATCACTAGATGGTTTTAAAGGTGTAATAACCAGTGTTGGGAGTAATGGCGTTTAAGTATAACTGCGTTACTAACGGAGTTGAATTTTCAGTAACGGAGTAATCTAATTAATTACTTTTCCCGTCATTGCAATGCCGTTATCGTTACTGAGAATGTAAAGTGTCGCGTTACTACAGTTTGGTTGAATAAAGCACGAGGTGTCATGCTTTGGCTAGTGTCTACACATCAGCTGCCTGACACCGTTGCGAAAAAAGATCATGATTGGCTGGGTGGGCGGTGCCCTGCCCACGCTGCCTCACTGCACGCTTTGACAACCACTAAACACAAGATGGCATCAGCGATAATGGTGTTCTCGAACTGGAAGTACCGGGAATTAAAGGCATGAATATTTCTGTAACATGCACGGTAAGCCCAGGAAAAAATACTTTATCTATGTCTGCCTCAAGCAACTCAAATCTTATGAACCACCTCATATCAACACATGCTAACATGTTACTGTAATGAATATTTAATGCTGTGTTCACACCTGTTATTATACACACACCAGACGCGACTTGCGCAAATAAATCTAGTTTTAAAAGTATTTAATGCGAGAATGTGGTTGTTTTAAACTCAAATATGAGGTTTATTTATAAATACAGTGTCTATTTAAGAATGTGTTTTGCTGATTTTCGGAGGTTGTCTATTCGCGTCTTCGCATTGACTTAATATTAAAATCACTCGCCCCAGACGCTCTATTCGAGTCTGGGCTGAAAGCACCATAAGAGTTGGATAGTGTTCTGTTCATTGTGCAGTAACTTTAGGCCTAATATACAGTTACAGAGATTTGCACTAATGGCCAGGTTTCCCTTTGTTTCTTTTTACTCAAGTTTAAATTTGTTTGTCTTAATTTTGCACTTGAATTTTATTTTCAATATTTATTTTTTATATATTTTATTTCTGTGCATATCATATGGCAGGCTGCAATCTATTGAGTTCAAATGAATACAAAATTTCCTAAAATACGTAGTGTTTTTATTCTTCAATCAGTTAATATAAACATCTTATATATTAAAGATGTTATAGGACATAATAGCATTATGGAACATAAAAAATAACATCAGTTACTTTGCTGAGTAACTAATTACTTTTACAATGTGGTAACTGAGTTACAAACTCAGTTACATTTTAGGAGAAGTAATTTGTAACTGTAACTAATTACTTTTTTAAAGTACAATGACCAACACTGGTAATAACTGTCACCCACGCCAGGATGTTGCCGACATCGCGGTGCCCCAAATGGTGAATTATGTTGGAAGATGTTGGAAAACAAAGGTCCTTGTTTACTCACGTTCTGGTCTTTGAGTGCAGAATGTGTTAGAGAGTCAGGATTCATTATTATGGAACAGATGGCTGAAGTACCATCCACTCATTATTGTTACAACTATATATTATTTAATCTAATAATATCTTAATTACATTTTTAAAAAGGTTTTAAAAAGTCTTAAATTTGATTTAATCAGATTTTATAAGAAATATATTTAAATTTGAAGCTGCAACGTAGGTAATATGGCTTATTTCTGTGTTCAGTAGAAGTTCTGAATTACCAGTAACTTAAAAATTTTGTAGCCAAATTGGCTGGTGAGTGAAAAAGTAAATTTCAAACCCTGTTATATATATATACACCAGATATAATTTTTGCATTTTATCTTTTTTCATTTTAATAGTGGGTGCAGGACACTATAGTTAATTCATGTAAGTGAGAAGAATAGAGCAAACTGTGGCATATTATACCCAAAAGTTTTCATACAGTGGACTACCATTAAAACTGATAAAAATGTTGGACCAAAAATTATTCAGCCACTTTGACCTGTGCATGTTTTGCTTAATTTTTATCTAAAATCATCAAAACTAATTTGTTCTGACACCGTTTAACTCATTCTTGTCATACTGTATGTAAATTACCATTTTCTAAACTATAGCAAATAAACTGTGAGAACGAGTATGTATATATTTTATTTTATATTATTTATTTATTTTTTCACTAAATAATTCATGCTATTTTTGCCCTAATGAGAATCTATGTTTGAGCTTTTTACTGTTGATGCAAAGTTTTGATAAAATTGTTTCAGAACTTCTTTGTAACATCTACAGTAGTATTATAATTAGGGCCGGGACTCGATTAAAAAAATTAATCTAATTAATTAGAGGCTTTGTAATTAATTAATCGAAATTAATCGCATTTTAATCGCATATAAATATTTGACCTGAGAACAGTGAGAAGTAATTTTTTTTCACATGGATTTATAGTATACCATTGAATAATGACTGAATACATAAGCTTAAGCAACAAAATATTGTTTATTTTGTTCAACCAAGTCTAGCAGACCAGTGCAATTTTTGCCATGAAGTGTATCAATAGCATATTTAGTATAATCGGTCCCGCCGAAACTCATCCAGTGAGAAACGTTCCGCGGTGCAAAAATAAGTTATTAAAAATACAGGAATTCTTTTTTCTGTAATTAATTAATCTTAGTTAACGCGTTATTTTTTGTGTAATTAATTAATCTCAATTTAACGCGTTAAAGTCCCGGCCCTAATTATAATCCCAGCTGCACACAAAATAACACTGGCGAGCATTTTTATGCTGTATTCAGTTTATTGCAAGCATACAATGTTTCAGAGAAAGACATATAAGAGATCAAGGAACAATCTTAGCAGATAATGGCTACAATTACTCAGGTTCACTCCAAAGACAGAGATCGTATGATGAGTTTGAATTCAGGAAAAGGAATGGGTATATTTTTGGTAGCATATTGATTGGGGTGGAGGCCTCCAATTTGGACCTGTTGGTTGCCTGTGGTTAGCATGCTGTTTTGGATTTCCAGAAGTAATTCATGCAGCCTGGTTTTCGCTTGTCTCCACTGTCTCTCCTCATTAGGTCCAGTTCTTTCTGTAGAATCCCCAGAGATGGGCTGTCAGACTGTATGGCTGCTGGGTTTGAATTACTGAGCAACCACTGAAGCTGTGGAAGGGAATATCTCTCAGGTATCTGTTAATTTATTTTAATCAGTTTTTCAGGTTAGAAAACAAAAATTAAGATTTTATACATGCTATAATATATAAAGTTGTACAATAAACTTACCACTTCATCAGCAGCACTGCCACGAGATGCTTCTAGTGTGGAGTCTGTATCCATATGAGATCGACCGCATGATATGATGCTTGCTGCCATGGCCAAACAGATCAGGTAGACAGTGAGATGAAGTTGGGGTGAGGCCATAGCTGATGTCTTGAAGGATGTGGCTTGTTCAACCCTGGTTCAAGCCCCTTTTCTGCAATGTGCTCCCTAAATGTGTATTCTTGCTTATCCAGACTGTTTTATACTGGTACTTTCTCTTACACAAAGTAAAAATTAGTTATGCGCTGATAAGTTTTACAAGTTAAAAATTAACAGGTTCAGATGTCATTTCAAATACGGTTACATATTATTTTCCATCTTCAGCAAAGTAATTGTTTCCCTGCTCGCTAAGCACACAGTACATCCACATTAAACATTTATTGGGATTCACATTTAGGACCCCCAATAAACCACTAATTAGCCACCTTTAAATTGATCTGTTGCTAGAGTAATTTTGCTACGAATGTTTCTGGGTCATACATTTTTTTATAGTCATCACTGGCAAAGGGATGTTACCAGGAAACTCTTCAACTTTTCCTTGAACAGTTTGCTGTTGACTGTCTTTCTGCATGGGAAACTAGTATATATATATGTGTGTGTGTGTGTGTGTGTCATGAGGACATAACCCATGTCCCCATTTTTCAAAACGCTTATAAACCATACAGAATGAGTTTGGAAAGTAAAAATGCAAAAAAACAAACATTTGAGATGATCATTTTTTGAGATGATAAAAATAATAGCAAGCACCTAAATTGTATAACAACTCTATAAAAAACAATTAAGACAATTAATAAAACACTAATTTAATCCTAACATACCCATAATCTGACAATGAGCAAAGGACATGGGACATTTTTAGCAGCGGGTTAAATAGTAACAATACTAAGAATAAAGAGACAAAAATTTGACCACATATACTGCCTGGTGGCATGGTGCAAGGAAAGTGCTCTGTCACTAAATGCTTTAAAACCAATTAACTTGTCAGTACTAGGGAAGGGCAACCTACATGTCAGTCGATCATTATTGGGGGCCGGCATGTTGAGATTGTAGTTTAAAATAGGAATTATCCTAGATTGTAGTTTACATTTTATTGAGCACACAGGCTATATCTATAAGAAGGCAAGCTAAAGATTGTTTCTTTTGAAGAAACTAGATAGTTTTAATGTGAGTAAGGGAATCCTGAGTATGGTTACACCAGTTTGCTGGAAAGTATTATTTCCTAGAACATCACCTGTTTGTATGGGAATCTGGGGGCTAGAAGCAAAAGTAAGATCACAAAGATTATTAATATTGTCAGTAAGAACATATTGGATGAGAAGCACCCGGCTGCAGCCTGCAGATCGAGGTGGCACTGCACCTGGGGTGTGGTTGTACATGTAGCCCCGCCCCATACCTACTCTGATTGGTTTGATCATATTTCATAGACATACATGATAGGAAATGTGTGTGTAGTTGGTGCAGGACAGAGTATGTTGTTTAAAAAGCTAAAAATGCTTTTTATAAAGTCTTCATTATAATCCACAAAATACATTAGTCTGTTACTCGCCATGGCGATTATTGTTTTGTTAAATTAAGCTGATCTTTAGGCTAACAGACTAATACTTTTTGTAAATTAATTGGGTTGATTATCCACAGTGGGAGGCTCAGGTCTTCAAATAATGAATTATTAATTATATAATTTTTGAAAACTTGATTATTTCATATCATGTGTGAGAAAGGAAATGAAAAGGATGTATCAGTATTGTTTGAATGGTTGCACTTTATTTTACAGTACGTGTACTAACATGTACTTATAGTGTACTTACAGTGTATTTAGCTAAGAAAGTTCTGGTAATACAAGGTAACTACATGGGGTAGGGTTAGGTTTAGGGGTAGGTTCAGGGTTAGTACCTAGTTATTACATAGTTATTGTAATTACTATAATAAGTACATAGTATGTACATGAGGAACAGGAATGTAAAATAAAGTGCTACCGTTTTAATTTATATAGCATGACAAGACAATTATTGTTAAAATTATCTGTCATGCAGTTGTGTGATTACAAATTTATAAAATGTTAAATCTAGGTTCCAATGTAATAGTGAGCACATTGTGTTTTTACATTTTGAGGTTAAGATGATGACATTCTGAGATGATCTAGTCAAGCAACCCAGGTTTACTGATTGAATGCACTATATGCACGGAGCGTTCTTTGGAACTTCCGCATAAAGATAAGTCAGCCCGTGAACTTCCGGTGGAACGTCATTTGATGTTGTGGTACTTTTAGGTTAGTGGGCGGCGCCTTCAAATCCAACTCCTTGAGACTCTGGTGGTTTATAGATACAGTTTGAACTAGAACTTATTTATTTAATTGATTATTTATTCAATATCTTCGTGAAAATAAAGTAATAACTTAGGTTAACGGAAATGAAAAGGGCATTTAAATTTCAGCGCTGTGAGGGAACGTCAGCTGAGCACTGTTGTGTCCCTCAGTGTTCGTCCTCAGCGAAATTCAATTCAGTCATAAGTTTTCATACTTTCCCTTCAGACGTACAACAGCGAAAGAAATGGATAATAAATATAAAAAGAGACAATTTTATTATATCTCACCATACACGCGTGTGTAGTCGGCACTTTGTGCCAGAAGAGCTCAAGGAGCCTGCTGAAGTCGGAGGGAGGCGAAGGCTGAAGTCTGGTGCCGTACCTGTACTGTTCCCTTGGAATAATTACTCTCTTGGAGAGAGAAGGCTTGGGGTTTGGGAAAGGAGAACGAGACCAGAGAGTATGGAAACTGGGGAATATTATGAACGTATATCTACCAACGACCACGATTACAGCGCAGCACCGCAGCCCGCGTTTGTTGACTACTTGGTTCTGGAAGAAAAAGAAAGGCTTCGCGAAGAAATCGACCATGTGAGGCAGCAGATGGAACAGATGTCACTCAAACAGCGTTTTGGGCTGCAGCGATTTACCGGTTCTGACAGTGACATCCGTTTCTACACCAGGTATGTAGACATATTTAATTTAATAAAAACGCATTATACTTTAAGAACACTTTAAATATCTTGCATTTAAAGACTGATATTATACAGTGATCATACTATCTTTACTAATTGGTAGCATAAATCAGCTTTAAACTTAAAATCTATTCACTAAAAATCTGATTAACTGTATTATAATTACTTTTGTTGTTTTTACATTATTTCTATGTTTTGTACTCTTTGTTAATTGTATTTAACTTTTCAATATTTGTTAACTAATGAAGTATAAATTCATAACACACAAACAAATAACATGTGTATTAAAATACGTAATTTAATCAGTTAACAACAGATCCTGTACATTTGTGGAAACAGTTCAAAATAAAACATGGGGCAAAAAATATGTACAAATTGATGGAAACTGATTGAATGGCTTGAAACTTTTCAAGCCAAAAGTGTTGGAAGATAAAAGTAATCAACCTTTTGCTTCATTGTTTTAATGACTCCCTCATCTCTGTATATTCTTTGTATGAACATGTCGTCTTCAGTAAACACAACAAAATCACACCACTTCATCTCGGAAATGAATAGTTGGCCCTGCACCTGCCAGTAGTAAGTGTGAGACTGTTTGAGCTGTAGCACTCCACCAGAGACCCTAAGGTAGGCACAGTCCACATAGCTTCTCAAATTTGGGCACTTCACTTCTACCAGTCCAAACACAGGATCAGCTTTAGGGTCGTACACCAACCCATCTGGTGATGAGCCAAGCCAAGGTGTATCGGGGTGGATGATAAAACCACAAGGGTAGTGATTTACCTCCTGAATGCAGCAGTATTCCTCAATAGCTTTGGCTCCATTTGAAGGCCCCGCTTCATTTCTGCAGACTGATAGCCTGACCTCAAAATTCTCAAAATTTATTTATTTTTTCATTGAATTCCTAGAGAGCAGACACTGCCTTATTACATTTTATTACATTGAAGCTGATCTCATTCCCCTACACTCAACTTGTGTGGTCTCTCATTTTTCTTCATAGACCTGAAGCATCTTGCCCTCACAGAAACCTCTCCTGCCTAGTTCTTGTCAGAAACTGAGAAACAAAACAATTACAACACTAGGAATATCAATACACATGCACTTGGATTTTTCCTCAGCAGTGGAAACATCTTATACTGCCTGCTGTTATTTATGGTCATACAGATAAGAGAACATCATTCAAAAGGGAAAATCTGTAACCTTTGGAACTTCAAGCGGTTAATAAAAATTAATGCGTCTTGCGGAAGAACATTGTAGCCGGAGCTACTTCTCTATGTTTATGTCTATGGCGAGTCACGCAGGGATGTCCATACATAGTGATACAAGCCGACTGGTCTAAAATAGTCCCAAAATAAACACTATTATAGGTGTATAACGTTGTGATTCAGGATAAGACAAAAACACGGTTTAGAAAATCGATTCATAATGTACTCGCTCATATAAATTGTGTAAATTTTGAAAATAAAAAAAGTTACAGACAGCAGCTAAATAACATTGTGGTATTTTAAAGTTTAATGATATATCAACATACTAGTGTATATGTCGAGCCTGGTAATCACAGGAGAGTACCTAGACACGTAATTGTAAATTTAAATGCTGACAACTAACGTTAAAACGCGTTAACTGTTTGGATGTTTGCTAGCGATCCTATCTCGTAAACAACATCATAACAGCAGTCTTAATAATCGTTAACTTACCTTCACAGTCATGAATATAACTGGATATGTACAGCTTTAATCCTTTTTACCGTTTACTGGACGAAGCCTTGGAGTTTTCCTGAATAAGGCGGTGTACCACATTGATGTTGACTTGAGGTAAATCCTGAAGGCAGCGAGTGTAGAAAGACATCTTCACGGCCGCTTGATTTTGCACATTTGACCGGAAATGACTGAGCTGACTTATCTAAACTAGGAAGTGGCCGTGCATATAGTCCATTAGCACCTATAATGACCTGTTGTCTTTGTACTCTTCCTTGCCTTCCTTCCTTGCAGTGTCTGGCATTTTCCTGATTCCATTTGCATCCTTTTGTGTGAATTGTCTCCACCTATATGTATCCCTCCCCCTTGAAATATATATAAACTCCAAAGTATCATTGCTTTGGTTAGACTTGGATGACTGCAGCAACGCACAGCGATTTCTCAATAAAGAGTAACTTCAGTATGAAAGATATACCAACGTCTCCTGGTCTTCGCTTCTGAGTCTCCAAAACAGTGGATAAATGACACCGTAATAGGGTAATGTGTCTGCTGTGTGCCATTTAAATTTTGATGAAACTTACATTTTCTTTACTACATTGCAAAGCATATACCCCCCCCCCCCCAAGTCATGTGCCCTTAGCTCAGACAGCAAGCCTGATCCTGTGAGGAAAAAAACACCAAGGCCTGCCTTTAACACACTTAACAATGACGATCTAAACCTTCCTGAGATCCAGCGCATAGTAGTTGAGCATGTCATCAACAATTATGCTTTTTCTGCGCAGAACCACTCCAAATGGCTGTGTTCCTTCTCAGGAAAAGCACCTAAGCACCCAGGTGAAGCTGACTTTGATACTTGGTGTCTTCATGTTGACCTTCTGTTACTGGATTCTCTTCCAATAGATATCCAACGAAGGAAAATCTTAGAAAGCCTCTTGCCACCAGCTTCTGATATGGTTAAACAGCTTGGTTCTACAGCTCCTCCTAGAGACTCGGCATACTGCTTAGTTGAAGATGCTGACGAAATTTTCACCCGTTTCCTGAACACCAACCAAGATCCTGGTGAGAAAGCACCCGATTACTTACAAAGACTACAAACACTTCGCAGTACTGCTGTGAGGAGAAATGGTGTAAAGCAGTCACCTGCAGATTGTCAGTTGCTGAAACAATTTCAGCATGGTTGCTGGGATCATTCGTTAATAGTTACCCTTCAGCTGGAAGCCAAAGCCAAGACACCACCTGACTTTGCAGAGCTCTTGTTGCTGCTTAGGACTGAGGAAGACAGACGTGCAGCAAAACTGGACAGAATGCAACGAGACTTAGGCAGTTCAAAGCACAAAGCTGCGATTCACAAACAATATGTTGTTGACATGTCTCCTTACAGTGACTCAAGTGTGTTGCAGACCTACATTTCAGAAACAGAAGCTTTGAGAAAACAGGTGGCTGATCTCCAGATGCAGCTTAGATCCTCCAAATCTGAGAAAAAGAAGAAACATGAGTCCAAATTCACAGAATACCCCAAGCACGATGACACCTAAAGTGGAGATGCAAGCTCAGCAAATGGCCGCTAAAACCAACAAAACCCTGGATTTGTTTTAGATGTGGTGAAGATGGCCACATAGCTCAGACATGTAAAGGTTCCACCAACAAAGCACTCGTGGACCAAAAGTAAAAAGAGCTAAAAGTGAAACAAGATTAATGGAAGGTGAAAAATGGAGTGCCGTTAAACTGGATGGGGTTTCAGTAACAGGACATACTGAGGCCCATTGAAGCAAAGAATGTCCCAATGAACTGAACCAAAAAGAAGCAAGGTGTCAAACTCACTCATGTCTTATTTCTCATGAACTAGAAAATACAAAAAACGTCCAAACCAAGTTAAGACTAACAATTTAATTGAGGTTCAACAAAAAAATAACAGATGCAATATGTATAAACAAATAATAAAGCTTGGCTTATTGAATATCAGATCCCTTTCTACGAAAACACTTTTTGTAAATAATATGATCACTGATCATAATATAGATGTACTCTGTTTGACAGAAACCTGGCTAAAACCTGATGATTACATTATTTTAAATGAGTCCACCCCCCAAGATTACTGTTATAAACATGAGCCGCATCTAAAAGGCAAAGGGGGAGGAGTTGCTTCAATTTATAACAACGTTTTCAGGATTTCTCAGAGGACAGGCTTCAAGTATAACTCGTTTGAAGTAATGGTGCTACATATAACATTATCCAGAGAAACAAATGTTAATGATAAATCCCCTGTTATATTTGTACTGGCTACTGTATACAGACCACCAGGGCACCATACAGACTTTATTAAAGAGTTTGGCGATTTTACATCCGAGTTAGTTCCGGCTGCAGATAAAGTTTTAATAGTTGGTGATTTTTAATATCCATGTCGATAATGAAAAAGATGCATTGGGATCAGCATTTATAGACATTATGAACTCTATTGGTGTTACACAACACGTTTCAGGACCTACTCATTGTCGAAATCATACTCTAAATTTAATACTGTCACATGGAATTGATGTTGATAGTGTTGAAATTATTCAGCCAAGTGATGATATCTCAGATCATTATTTAGTTCTGTGCAAACTTCATATAGCCAAAATTGTAAATTCTACTTCTTGTTACAAGTATGGAAGAACCATCACTTTTTCCACAAAATACTTTTTTACTTAAGACTTCTTAAGTAATCTTCCTGATATCCAAAACCTCAGAACAACTTGATGATGTAACGGAAACTATGGACTCTCTCTTTTCTAGCACTTTAAATAAAGTTGCTTCTTTACACTTAAGGAAGGTTAAGGAAAACAGTTTGACACCATGGTATAATGAGCATACTCGCACCCTAAAGAGAGCAGCCCGAAAAATGGAGTGCAGCTGGAGGAAAACAAAACTAGAGGTATTTCGTATTGCTTGGCGGTAAAGTAACCTATCCTACAGAAAAGCATTAAAAACTGCTAGATCCAATTACCTTTCTTCTCTTTTAGAAGAAAACAAACATAACCTGAGGTATTTATTCAATACAGTGGCTAAATGAACGAAAAATAAAGCCTCAACAAGTGTTGACATTTCCCAACACCACAGCAGTAATGACTTTATGAACTACTTTACTTCTAAAATCGATACTATTAGAGATAAAATTGCAACCATTCAGCCGTCAGCTACATTATCACATCAGACAGTGCACTATAGACCCCCTGAGGAACAGTTCCACTCATTCTCTACTATAGGAGAGGAAGAATTGTATAAACGTGGTAAATCATCTAAACCAACAACATGTATGTTATACCCTATACCATCTAAGCTCCTAAAAGAGGTGCTTCCAGAAGTCATAGATCCTCTTCTGACTATTATTAATTCCTCATCGTCATTAGGATATGTCCCCAAAACCTTCAAACTGGCTGTTATTAAGCCTCTCATCAAAAAACCACAACTTGACCCCAAAGAACTAGTTAATTATAGACCAATCTCGAATCTCCATTTTCTGTCCACGATACTAGAAAAGGTGGTATCCTCACAATTATATTCCTTCTTAGAGAAAAATGGTATATGTGAGGATTTCCAGTCAGGATTTAGACCATATCATAGTACTGAAACTGCTCTCCTTAGAGTTACAAATTATCTGCTCTTATCATCTGATTGTGGGTGTATCTCTCTATTAGTTTTATTGGATCTTAGTGCTGTTTTTGACACAATTGACCACAACATACTTTTGCATAGAATTGAACACTTTGTTGGCATCAATGGAAGTGCATTAGCATGGTTTAAATCGTACTTATATGACCGCCATCAGTTCATAGCAGTGAATGAAGATGTATCATATCGGTCACAAGTACAGTATGGAGTACCTCAAGGCTCAGTACTAGGGCCGCTACTCTTCACGCTTTATATGTTACCCTTGGGAGATATCATCAGGAAACATGGTGTTAGCTTTCACTGTTATGCTGATGATTCTCAGCTCTATATTTCTTCGCGGCCCGGTGAAACACACCAATTTGAAAAACGAATGGAATGCATAGTCCATATAAAAAACTGGATGACGAGTAATTTCTTACTGCTAAATTCTGAAAAAACAGAGGTGTTAATTATAGGACCTAAAAACTATGCTTGTAATAACCTAGAACACTTTTTAAGACTTGATGGTTGCTCTCTCAATTCTTTGTCATCAGTTAGGAACCTAGGTGTGCTATTTGATCGCAACCTTTGCTTAGAAAGCCACGTTTCTAGCATTTGTAAAACTGCATTTTTCTATCTCAAAAATATATCTAAATTACGGTCTATGCTCTCAATGTCAAATGCAGAAATGTTAATCCATGCATTTATGACGTCAAGGTTAGATTATTGTAATGCTTTTTGGGTGGTTGTTCTGCACGCTTAGTAAACAAACTACAGCTAGTCCAAAATGCAGCAGCAAGAGTTCTTACTATAACCAGAAAGTATGACCATATTAGCCCGGTCCTGTCAACACTGCACTGGCTCCCTATCAAACATCGTATAGATTTTAAAATATTGCTTATTACTTATAAAGCCCTGAATCGTTTTGCACCTCAATATTTGAATGAGCTCCTTTTACATTATAATCCTCTATGTACACTAGGTTCTCAGGAAAACTCAGGAAATTTGATAATACCTAGAATATCAAAATCAACTGCGGGCGGCAGATCCTTTTCCTATTTGGCACCTAAACTCTGGAATAACCTACCTAACATTGTTCGGGAGGCAGACACACTCTTGCAGTTTAAATCTAGATTAAAGACCCATCTCTTTAACATGGCTTACACATAACACACTAATATGCTTTTAATATCCAAATCCGTTAAAGAGATAGTTCACTCCATTATGTGAGTCACAGACAAGAACGGTTTGACCTAAAAATATCAAAATGGGAAATACTGAGGAAACAAAGAAACCTACATCTTGGATTTTAGGTAAGCTAAAACATACCAAAATTTAATTTGAGAGTGAACTATCCCTTTAATGGATTTTTAGGCTGCATTAATTAGGTAAACCGGAACTGGAAACACTTCCCATAACACCCTATGTACTTGCTACATCATTAGAAGAATGGCATCTACACTATTTTTTTCTGTTTCTCTCTTATTGCGAGGTCACCATAGCTACAAGATCAGAGGGTCACTGCAGTCACCCGGATCTAGTACGTATCTAGACTAGATGGTGGATCAGCACCTAGAAAGGACCTCTACTGCCCTGAAAGACAGCGGAGACCAGGACAACTAGAGCCCCAAATACAGATCCCCTGTAAAGTCCTTGTCTCAGATGACCACCAGGACAAGACCACAGGAAACAGATGATTCTTCTGCACAATCTGACTTTGCTGCAGCCTGGAATTTAACTACTGGTTTCGTCTGGTCAGAGGAGAACTGGCCCCCCCAACTGAGTCCGGTTTCTCCCAAGGTTTTTTTCTCCATTCTGTCACCGATGGGGTTTCGGTTCCTTGCCGCTGTCGCCTCTGGCTTGCTTAGTTGGGTTCACTTCATCTACAGCGATATCGTTGACTTGATTGGAAATAAATGCACAGACACTATTTAACTGAACAGAGATGACATCACTGAATTCAATGATGAACTGCCTTTAACTATCATTTTGCATTATTGACACACTGTTTTCCTAATGAATGTTGTTCAGTTGCTTTGACGCAATTTATTTTGTGTAAAGCACTATATAAATAAAGGTGACTTGACTTGACATGAAAGTGAGTTAATCTCTAGCATTATTGGTCCTAAATGCACAGCTGAAATCATCATTGAAGGACAGGTTTGCAACTCTCTTCGTAATTCAGGGTCACAGGTGACCACTGTGTCCAAGTCCTTTTATGACACACATCTGTCAACCTCTCCAATCCTTTCTTGATGATCTTATTGAAGTTGAAGGAGCTGGGGGCAGACTGTCCCATACTTGGGCTATACTGAAGTTAGAATACATTTCCCAGAGAAAATAGCTAGAAAAGCTGAAACTGTTTCCACCCTTGCACTTGTCATACCTGACTACAAATTCAATGCTGAAGTCCCAGTACTGGTTGGTACCAACACCCTTGACACATTGTTTAAATCTTCTGTTGCAAACGACAAGAGTTATGCTGCTCCCAAGGACAAATTCAGACATGCACCCCTTTTGAAAATGTGTTGCGCAGATACATCCTGGGACAAAGTGATGGTAAAGTGGGCCATGTCAAACTACAGGGTCAGAAATGCGTCACCATTTCAGCGGGTCAAAAGATGGTCTTGGAAGTTTATGCTAGGAATGTGGCAACGGTTGCTGATGCTCCACTTGTAGCAGAGCCATCCACTCAGTCCAGCCTCAACAGTGGTCTGCTTTTGTGCTACTACGTTCTGACCAGTCCCAGACGAACCTCATTTAAAATTCCCATTATCCTCCAGAATGAAAGGAAACACAAGATCACACTTCCAGCTAACTGTTGTTTAGCTGAGCTAAGGCGCAGAAACAGACCCTGAGAAAATCTCTGCACTCACCACCTGGCCAAAGCCGACAAATATTAGTGAGCTGAAGACCTTTTTAGGTTTCACTGGGTATTATAGGAGGTTTGAAAGAGACTTCTCCAAAATTTCCAAACCATTAAATGCATTAACAGTTGGCTATTGTCCACCTCAAAGGAATGCAAAGGGTTCTAAGCCTGTCTCCAATTCTGGATTCAAGAAACCTTTTGGTGATAGATGGACACCTGAGTGTGACACTGCATTCCGGGCACTAATTCAGAAGTTGACCTCAGCCCCGGTGTTGGGATTTGCGAATCCAAAACTGCCGTACATCTTACATACAGATGCTAGTCTCCATGGTCTTGGTGCTGCCTTGTACCAGGAACAAGATGGTCACATGAGGGTGATTTCATTTGCCAGCAGAGGGTTGTCAAACTGTGAAAACACCCACAAGCTGGAATTTTTTTGCCTTAAAGTGGGCAGTGACGAATAAGTTTTATGATTATCTGTTTGGGTTCACTATCATGACTGATAACCCCCTCACATAAATATTAACATCTGCCGAGCTTGATGCTGCAGGACAACGGTGGCTTGCAGCCCTGTCTACTTTCAACTTCAGCATCCAATATAGAGCTGGAAAGAAAAATCAAGATGCTGATGGTCTCTCCAGGCAACCGCATGATCAAGTAGACACTGATAACAGTTCCCAGGTTGAAGACAACTGCATTAGTCAGTTCCTCTACCGGTTTCTGAATGAGGAAAATAGAATTTCCTTTTCCTGAGGAAGCAGTGGGAGCCGTTTGTCAAAAGCATTAACTCTACAGAAGCACTGTGGAACACAAAGTTGCCAATTTACCTGTTGCTCTGTAATGTCTTGCCATTGTTGCTAACGCAATCCCAGTTGAATTCCCCCAAGCTGAATTTTTTCCTGGTTCCAGCACCCTTCCCAGGATGTTGCCACATGATTGGGCTGTAGAGCAAGCAAATGATCCTGTCATTAGCAGAGTGACTCTTGAAAACTGGAAAATATCTTTCTTAACGTGTCAAAAAGCAAGAAACCCAAGAAGTCCAACTTGTGCTTCGACTGATTCACCAACTGGTAGTTCAAACAATCAATCAATCACCTTTATTTATATAGTGCTTTAAACAAAATACATTGCATCAAAGCACTGAACAACATTCATTTGGAAAACAGTGTCTCAATAATGCAAAATGATAGTTAAAGGCAGTTCATCATTGAATTCAGTTATGTCATATCTGTTCAGTTTAAATAGTGTCTGTGCATTTATTTGCAATCAAGTCAATGATATCGCTGTAGATGAAGTGACCCCAACTAAGCAAGCCAGAGGCGACAGCGGCAAGGAACCAAAACTCCATCGGTGACAGAATGGAGAAAAAAACCTTGGGAGAAACCATGCTCAGTTGGGGGGCCAGTTCTCCTCTGACCAGACGAAACCAGTAGTTCAATTCCAGGCTGCAGCAAAGTCAGATTGTGCAGAAGAATCATCTGTTTCCTGTGGTCTTTACAGGGGATCTGTATCTGGGGCTCTAGTTGTCCTGGTCTCCGCTGTCTTTCAGGGCAGTAGAGGTCCTTTCTAGGTGCTGATCCACCATCATGTCTGAATACGTACTGGATCCGGGTGACTGCAATGACCCTCTGATCTGGATACAGACTGGATCTGGTGGCCACGGTGACCTCGGAACAAGAGAGAAACAGACAAATATTAGCGTAGATTCCATTCTTCTAATGATGTAGCAAGTACATAGGGTGTTATGTGAAGTGTTTCCGGTTCCGGTTTACCTAATTAATGCAGCTTAAAAATCCTTTAACAGATTTGGATATTTGTTAGATTTGTTGAGCCATTTTAGTCATCACTGATCACTTTACCAAGTATGCTGTAGCAATTCCAACAGCTGATCAAAAAGCAAGAACAGTTGCTAAAGCACTTTGGGGTAACTTCTTCATTCATTATGGGATACCAGAACGACTGCACAGCGATCAGGGTTGAGATTTTGAATCTGCTGTGATCAAAGACCTTTGTCTTTTGTTTGGTATAAAGAAGCCTAGGACCACTCCTTACCACCCACGTGCAAATCCCATGGAGCAGTTTAACTGAACTCTTCTCAAAATGCTTGGAACTCTTCAAGAAGAAAACAAGATCAAATGGCGTGATTTTGTGCAGCCTCTGGTACATGCATATAACTGTACAAAAACACGACACCACCGGTTTTCTCCTTATCAGCTAATGTTCGGGAGACAGCCTTCCCATAGATGTAGCCTTTGGTATCAAACCTGAAGGGGAAAAGAGAGTTAGTCATGCTGGTTATGTCAAAAAGCTTCAAGAGAGCCTGCAAGAAAGCTAAAAAATTGCTGTTGAATACAGTAAGAAGACAGCTCTTCGCAACAAGCAACAGTATGATCTGAAGGTGAGAGAATCCACTTTACAAGCTGGAGACTGTGTTCTCATCAAGAATGTTGGCATAAGAGGCAAGCACAAGATAGCTGGCCAATGGAGCAAGACCATCTACCAAGTAGTCAAGCAAATAGCTGATTCTCCAATTTATGTCATAAAGTCTCTTACTACTGACGGACCTGAAAGAACCCTCCATCGAGATTTACTCCTGCCCTGTGGTTTTTTTAATCCCCACCTATTCCAGTGATGAGGACAACAGAATGGATGAAGGGAAAGGAAAAAACGACTTGTTCTAGGAAAACGCTAATAGTTACAGAGGATGACGATGAACAAGCGTATGATAGTGATGGAGAACCAGATTTCTACTTCCCCCAAATAATGCAGGATAAGACATATCCTACCATAACCATTGTCAAGGACGTGCCCTACATAAAAGAGGTGGAAAAAGTTCCTGTGAGACAACACTGAATCCAAATGCACAACCATTTGAACCTTCTGGAGGTGTGGAAAGTCTTGATATTGATTTTGAGCATGTGCAATTGGATGGGAGAAACACAGAGGAAGAAGTAGCTTTTTCTGAAAAGGGAGAAACAAACTTACCTGAGGACATCCTGGAAGAGAATGTGGGAAACTCACCTGTCAAGGAACTGGATTCTGAGGCTGCTGGGGTCAACGATGATGAATGTACAGGTCCTTCTCAAAAAATTAGCATATTGTGATATATTGTGATATTTTCCATAATGTAATGATAAAAAATTAAACTTTAAGGCCATATGCTATCGCCCAGCATTAAAAGTAAGTAAAGAACGCTCCCTTTAAAGTCACTTACATTGTCAGTTAATGGAGCTCTTTTTTTACATCATGTGCATTTTGTTGATTATAATGAGAGAACTTGAGTTTAATCGTGAGGACGGTTTATTAATCCATCCATTCTTTAAAGTTTCAAAGATTTCTTGTTTTAGGCTAATTTGGCATAAATAATGTGAACGAAATTATATGGTGCTTCACGTTTAAACATGCAACAATTTCTTAATCAGTATACAGACAAATGTCTTTTTTTCTGTCAAAAAAAAAATGCATGTTGTTTTATTAAAGGAATTTTAAAATATAAATTAAAATATATGAAAATATTGACATTTTGCATATTAATCCATGTAGCCTAGCTCACTAAAATAGGCTTCCACTTTTAATGCTCAGATGCAAAGTAAACCACAGTTTCTTTTGAATAATATAACAGATAATTCATATAATATAAATAATACTGCGCACCTTTTACCTGTGTCAGATCTAAAATATTGACATTTATCCTGCTGGAATTTGTTCTAAGAAATGCACATAACTTCGTACCAAACTTTCATTTGTGAATATCACATATTAAATATATAAAATATTTTAAATAAAATATTAAAAAATTTGCATATTGTGATATATTGTGATATTTTCCATAATGTAATGATAAAAATTTAACTTTCATATATTTTAGATTCATTGCACACCAACTGAAGGACCCTGAGGAAGATTGTGGAGAAGGACCGATTCCAGACATTGGGGGACCTGCGGAAGCAGTGGACTGAGTCTGGAGTAGAAACTTCCAGAGCCACCGTGCACAGGGGTGTGCAGGAAATGAGCTACAGAGAAGCAGCACTGGACTGTTGCTCAGTGGTCCAAAGTACTTTTTTCGGATTAAAGCAAATTTTGCATGTCATTCGGAAATCAAGGTGCCAGAGTCTAGAGGAAGACTGGGGAGAAGGAAATGCCAAAATGCCTGAAGTCCAGTGTCAAGTACCCACAGTCAGTGATGGTCTGGGGTGCCATGTCAGCTGCTGGTGTTGGTCCACTGTGTTTTATCAAGGGCAGGGTCAATGCAGCTAGCTATCAGGAGATTTTGGAGCACTTCATGCTTCCATCTGATGAAAAGCTTTATGGAGATGAAGATTTCGTTTTTCAGCATGACCTGGCACCTGCTCACAGTGCCAAAACCACTGGTAAATGGTTTACTGACCATGGTATTACTGTGCTCAATTGGCCTGCCAACTCTCCTGACCTGAACCCCATAGAGAATCTGTGGGATATTGTGAAGAGAAAGTTGAGAGACGCAAGACCCAACCCTCTGGATGAGCTTAAGGCGGCTATCGAAGCATCCTGGGCCTCCATAACACCTCAGCAGTGCCACAGGCTGATTGCCTCCATGCCACGCCGCATTGAAGCAGTCATTTCTGCAAAAGGATTCCCGACCAAGTATTGAGTCCATAACTGAACATAATTATTTGAAGGTTGACTCTTTTTTTGTATTAAAAACACTTTTCTTTTATTGGTCGGATGAAATATGCAATTTGGGTTTTCATGAGCTGTATGCCAAAATCATCAGTATTAAAACAATAAAAGACCTGAAATATTTCAGTTGGTGTGCAATGAATCTAAATTATATTAACTCTTCAACTCTGCAGACCCGGTACCGGGTCCTAAAATAGCATGCAAAATGTTTGTGTTTCATTTGCATAGCCTTCCTTATATGGTATCAGGCCATATATGGGTTCATTTGAAAGCTTAGAGTGTTTTCTTTAAAAAGAATACCATTAATTGGGGTTTTATGATACATACAGTAGTCAAATTAAGCTAAGAAATATATCCCCCCCCCATAAATTTCCGTCTAACGATTGCGAATAATTTTTCAGAAGAATGTGTATTTAAAATATTTTTCACAAAACAGTCAAGTCATATATCACAAGAAAGCTCTCATTCTCAGAAATTTTATTCTGTGACAATCACAGATCGAATGATCTTCAACAGAATCGCGATGTAACATTTCTCACCTCATTGCAAATTATTGTTTATCCATCTTAGCACCGCTAAACAGCCACACATACCTATATACTTGATATAATCTTTTAGATTAGAATCTCTTCTTTCAAACAAGACCATTTTTATGTTTCTGCATGCTTCCATTGCTGAGATATAAAGCGTTTTGTACAAGTGCGCAAAAGAGGTCCAAAGCGCTGTGAGGGCTGACCAGATCTCCAACTCATATTGATGTGTCCAAAAGCCTTTCTTCTGCTATAGACATCTGATCTCTTTTGTGAAGCGCTATTAGTCCTTATAGCTGCCATTTACAAGCCGTCCCCTCCAGTTAGAGGTGCGAATTCAGCACCAGCAGGAGGGAGGGAGTGGACAGCGACTGCCCAGTCCTTTCCGCCGGTGTGACACAAACGAAGCGCTGGCCGATGGGATATTGAGTTTTTGGCTGCTTCTGAACAAAGACCACGCGAGGCGAAACTACAAGTGGGCGATTCGCCGTATTAACAATGAATAATATTCATAATACAAGTTATGGATGACCACCGTCGCCGTGGAGAGGTCAGGACGCGCATCTGGTAAGCGTATACGCGTGCTACTTGCTTTTATACATTTGATTCTTTATTCTGAGGCCTGGAAGCTCCGCTAGCAATAAGCTAATCTCTTTATTTTCATTATTGTACAGTATTTGACCGCATCTCAGTGAAGGTACAGTAAACAGTACAGTATTGGGTGGATGAACATAAATTAGTTTGTCGACGCTCCGAAGTTCGCGTACAAGCTTCGGGGAGCGGGGTTAGCACTGAATCTGAATCAAAACAAACAGACACGCTGATAAAACATCAAAATATTATAAATGAATGAGACAGGCGAGGTCTCCCAATCTTTACACGATGCAGAATAGACATAAATGAAATGATATTAAGCTGGAGATTGTGGATTCTATTTTAGATTTTGATAGACCAGATATTTTTTATAATTTTATGCATGTTACTATTGTGCAATTTGACTTATTCTCTTTCAAAGACTGTTCAGTAAACACACACACAAAAAAAGCACATTGTATTGAGATGGTTCATCATATGTGAAACAAGATAAATAATACTATTTGTCACAAACAGCAGCTTTTTATGTAACTTCTGAGTGTTTTCTGTAAAATAATATACAGAGATCACATTATTCCATACTGGAAGTTTGCAAAAGATGACTTCATACTTATTTAGACTAAAATTTGATACAAAAATGGTATTATTCCTTCCTTCAGTTGGAATAGAATAACTTTTGCATAGATTAGGATATAAAGAAATTTCTTTTTTCCTCTATTAGCTGACATGTGCTGGAAGCACATGACATTGGTCTGAAGTTGCTAGGCCTTTCATTGCCTGAGCTATACCATTTCAAACTTCAGTTTACACAAATAAAATAAAAAAGCCCCTTGTTTTTTTCCCTATTTATTATAACACAGACAGCATATATTGTCATTTTTATCAATTTCAACAGTGTTTTATGTAATTTCAAAGGGTTTCCTTTAAAATTATACCAAACTTTCTGAGCTTACACTTTAGCATTAGTATAGGGAAGCATTCAAAATTAGGTAGGAAAATGGAAAAACGGAAATCCCCAAAATAGCATTTGTGCTTAAGAGGTTTAAGAGCTGTTCAGATTAAAACTGGCAGCTCTGCAGTGAGTCAGTGTCATGGACGGAGGACAGAGCAAGTGGAAATATATTTTCTAGTCTATATTTCCATCTCGTTATGACGCTGGTTTAGGATTTTTTTGTTCTATAACTTATTTGTAAATAGACAGGCTTGGGAGGGTTACTTTAAAAATGTATTCCGTTACAGTTACTAATTACTTCATAAAAAAGTATTCAGTAACGTAATCCAAGTACCACAATATGGAAGTAATGTAACTGATTACTTTTGGATTACTTCTGGATTACTTCAAGGTCAAATTGTGGCGAGTGGGGGGGGGCCGAGAGGCGTGGGAACGAGGAGTGAGGCCAGGTGTAGTGATTGAAGATGAGCTGCACCTGCGCCCCACCGCCAGTATCGAGTCCCACGTAGGAGATGGAAGGATATAAAACTGGAGCGACGACCGTGAAGGACGAGAGAGGACCAGGCCTGGGACATTATTTTATGTTTTGGCTTTTATTTGTGCGCGTCAGTCGCCGTGAGGGGCTGACGCGCTGTTTTGTTTATTTTCGAATATTAAAATGATTTTTGATTGTGCGCCGGTTCCCGCCTCCTTCTTCCCGATGAATAGGAAGTTTTTATTATTACAGTGGTGCCGAAACCCGGGAGAAGGAGGGACGCGCTGCTGAAGATCCATCGCCGCTGTGGTGAATCCGCGGTGCCCTCGAGCAGGCGAAGTATGTGCCGCCATGGACGCTCGAGGCGGTGGGCTGGAGCGAGTTGCCGGGGACGGGCAAGCTCGCTGCCGGCCGCCCACGATATGGAGGGGCGGCTGCCGTCCGTGAGGGAGCGGAGGAGTCGGCGCCGTTCGCCAGGGGGCCGGAGCCTGCCGCCTCCGTGATGGAATCCGGAGGGGCAGGGAATGGGGGACTCCTGCCGCTGCCCAAAAGCCGCAGGTGAGCGGTCCCCCCCAGAGGGAAGGGGGGGGGGGGTGTAATAATAAAAACTTCCTATTCATCGGGAAGAAGGAGGCAGGAACCGGCGCACAATCAAAAATCATTTTAATATTCGAAAATAAACAAAACAGAAAATAAACACAAATAAAAGCCAAAACATAAAATAATGTCCCAGGCCTGGTCCTCTCTCGTCCTTCACGGTCGTCGCTCCAGTTTTATATCCTTCCATCTCCTACGTGGGACTCGATACTGGCGGTGGGGCGCAGGTGCAGCTCATCTTCAATCACTACACCTGGCCTCACTCCTCGTTCCCACGCCTCTCGGCCCTGCCCCACTCGCCACACAAATATTATATTTTAAAAACAACATTTATTAATTAAGAATTTCACAGCCCTGAATTAATATATATGTAAAGGACTATACAGATATCTAGTGCATGGTATTGGTATAACAGATTTTGTTTTATTTTGAAGAAAATATAATAAGAAAGAATTTTAGGAAATGTTTCTTCAACAGGAAAATAGAGAATACAAATTCATTTTTTTTTCCAAGCAAATATAATAAGAACACAATTTTTTGACAATGGAACATTTTTCTTCAACAGGAAAATAGAGAATACAAATTCATTTTTTTCCAAGCAAATATAATAAGAAATTTTTTTTTTTGGCAATGGAAAATGTTTCTTCAACAGGAAAATAGAGAATAAATTTTTTTTTTTTTTTTCAATGAAAATATAATAAGAACAATTTTTAGACAATGGAAAATGTTTCTTCAAAAGGAAAATAGAGAATACAATTTTTTTTTTTTTTATCTTTGCAAATATTAAACCAATTTTTAAAAGTGCAAATGCTTCTTTAGGTTGGATGTCGAATCCTTCGATGAAGAAAGTGTTTTCTTTGCTGAAAGGCACAGTTTGCACTGTACAACGTTGTTTGCAGTTTCTTCTTTTTAAACAAAATAACAGTGTAATTTCCATGAAATGAACGCGTTTTTGCAGCAGTGATTCAATCTGCGTCTGAGGAGATTGTGGACAGCTGTTATTTGCACATGCACCAACGGGTGGCACACGTGACTCGCGTGAGTCATTAATCAAGCTGCACTTAATATAGTGTTATTATGCCAAAATACTGATTTATTTAGTTTTAAATTAAACCATTGTAATCCTGAAAGTATTCCCCCTTTTTTCAAAATGTAACTATAATCTGATTACTATGATTTTTGACGTAACTGTAACGGATTACAGTTACTTGATTTTTGTAACCTGATTACATAACGCCGTTACATGTATTCCGTTACTCCCCAACCCTGTAAATAGAGCAGTCAATGTCTGTGTCTACACCAGAAGCGAGAGTTGTCATCCGTGCTCCACTGCACTAAAAGTGTGTCCAAACTTGATGACATCACACTACAGTGTCAAATCATCTGAACGCAGTGTCAGAACATTTCATCATAAAAAGAACGAGCAACAGTTCACTGATGGGGATCATGTCCAGTGTAGACAGCATCACTGTGTTCTGTTTTCTTTTGTCAGATCGCGCCACTTGTGTCCGGTGTAGACCTGGCGTGCGTTTTTTTAATGGGTTATGTTACAGCCCTGCTTATTTTTAATGTTTTTATTAAATATCTGTATTGACTGCATGGTCATATCATCGTATTATTTACTGCCATGGGACCTAAAAGATTAAAGCTTGACAAGTCAAGCAACGAGCATTTCTGCAGGTTGATTTTGGCGGATGTGCTGTGCTTTGGGTTCGTCTTCATTTCGTCGGGTGAAACATCTTTCTCACTCGGCAGCAGAGTCTGTGAGTGGATTGAAGCAGTAACAACTTCTCCTCCGCGCTCAGAGCATTTAATATTCACTCCAATCTGCGCTCACTGATAGCACTCAGAGCATTTAATATTCACTCCAATCCGCGCTCACTGATACCAGAAACAATGCTCGCATTCACTCCGTGCATTAAGTATTTCAGTATGTTTGAAATGTTATGTTCATAACATAGTTATAAAAAATAATAACAATAATAAATAAAAATAACAGGAGAGTTTCTTTCCTATCACATGCCAAACTAATAACATTGTAAGCATTAAATCTTTAATTGCTGCTTTCTGCTGAGCAAATTTTGTTTTTGAGGAAAATAACAGTACATTTTTGTCAGTTATTTTATCCAAACAGATCGATGAATTTCTTCAAGATTTCGAAACCAGATAGCCTAATGATAATGTAGTAGCACTGAAAGATTAAATTAGTTTGAATGCATTATTGTGAAAGCGATTGCGTGTGAATGTGCTGTATTTGTTTAAATCATGCTTTAACCCGAAAGTAATCAGTAAAAGACAGAAACTCCTTAGCCTTTAAGATGTGACATTACCGTGAGGAAAAAAAAACCATCATCCAAAACAAACCATGGCTAACAGTCAGACTCAGCCGTTTATTTATGATCCAGAATCAGATCCCGAGGCTGAAACTGAACGAGAGCAGCAGCAACAACGACTCGCTCCGAGCGGGGCTCGAACCCGGGTCTCCGGCATGGGAGGCGGACGCACTAACAAGGAGGCAGAGATATTTTAAGCAGTTTTACTCACTGCCTGCAGTTCCAACACACGATTGTGACACTCTTTCGTTTGGATTGCATCATCCTTAAGAAGTAAACGATATGCAAATCCGTCGTCAAACTGGGCCTTGTTTGTAAAACAAGCATCTTCGAAATGCAGGGAACAAACAAAAACACTTGCACAACTCTGTTGATGCTCTGTAAAAATAAACTCCATCCACTGGTCCATTAATGCTGTTTTTTTTTTTTTTTTAATGCTGTTTTTTTTTTTTTTTCGCGATGCTCTCGCTCTGATCAGTGAATGAATGTCTGTGCTCAGCCTCTCAGTGCTCTGCTATATGGGAGCGCACGCTCTTCCGGCAGACGTGCCCTTAGGACCCATATAAGGAAATTCTGCTCCATCTAACGTCACACAGAGTCATACTCGAAAAAAACTTTCCGAAACTTGTGACAAACCGGAAGGAGTATTTTGGGAACAAAAATACTCCTTCAAACGTACAACTTAATTTTTGAAACTTTGTCCATGTTTAGCATGGGAATCCAACTCTTTAACAGTGTAAAAAACTCAGTATGCATGAAATAGCATTTCACCCCCCCTTTAAAATAATTACAATTTCTCATTTTACACAATTATTAGGCTACTTCTGCATGTGCTTTGTGGCAAACTTAAAGCATGTGCTTGAGCGTGGAATATATTAAGAATTATGTAAATTTAATATAAACCTCTGATTAGTTGAATATAACAAACGAACGACTAGAATTAGAAAAATCTTACGTGGGGGCGGACCATTTTTTTTAGTCTATGACCAAAACCACAGTCCTATATAAACCAGTTCAGCAAGTGAAAGCCTCATAAGACACTGTCCATATGAAAGAACAAGAGATTCACACCTTTATCTCAACCCCCACAAGACATACATGACTACCCCCAAAAACCCAGCCCCCTCCAGCTGAAGAGAATTCATTCTGTTTTTTGGCTCTGAGGAACGGTATGTTACTGGGCTGAAACATGCCCGCACTCAGCAGCACTACTCTTTGTATTCATTATTTTCTCGCAGCCCTTATTATTATTTTCACAAGACCATAATGATAATAACAAATTATCAATTAATAATTAATCATTATTTTACGAAAATCATTGTTATTTGTGATCATGTGTGTTTGCAGAAGGCTTTAAGACCAAGCGGAATCCTCTGCTCCCGCCTCACAGCGCACGGGACTCCGCTAGAGACAATTGACTCCGGAGCTTCACTGTCTGCGGTTTGACTTTACTGAATCAGATTGAGGCGAACACAACTTATTGATCATGAGACCAACATTTAGCAAGCAGGAAAACATTCATTCTAACTGAAGGAATACGTATTTCATTGAGCTAATGCTACTAAAGAGAGAGAGAGAGACTAGTCTAGGGCTATTCTTAAACTTGGAGCTCATTATATTGAAGGACAAATCCAAGCACCAGAAATGTTATACATTTTATGCAGTGCTTTAAGTGGCCCGGTTTGCACCAGTACTCAGTACCACCACTTCCAAATATAGCTCTTGAGGACATCATTTGAACATCTGTTTTAATAGAGGTTTTAATCTTTTGCCTGCGCTGCCGCTTTTCAGAGTGCCATTCACACTGCAAGCTTCCTAATTCGTCCCATTGAGAGCAGAGACTACATTACTAGGCTAGTGACAAATGGTCAAAAAGTGCTTTAGTTTTTGAGATACCCCTACCGGAGGTAGAACTAAACCCAAGAATGTTTTTCCTCATCTCTAAGGTCTCCCATATATGAAATGGATTCTTGGCTAAAAATATTTTACTGCTAAGATTGTTAAATTAACAGATATTGTTATACACCCCCAAAACCAATAAAGGACTAAAATATAGCCTGTCCGTATGGGAGTTAAGGCACATAAACTAATGCAGATCAATCACACAAGCTCTGAGTGCTTTGAAACTTGTCATGTTTCTAATCAGGAAGTTGATTTAACTACTAGAAAAGACTGGATGTCAATATCTTGATTTATGGAATAAATAGAGACATGTAAACACATATCTAAAATAAGCGGACATGCACAAATTTCATATCTATGCAGAATGTTTTCATTTACTTGCTTGCTTTGCCTGGGATTATCATAGAAACACATATGATGGCTTGTTGGAAAGATGGGGTTGTTCTGTCACTCAATGTATGAGGTGTCCAAAATGAATGAAAATGGAACACTGACATCTAGTCCAAAGCCCATTATCAGTGGTGAGAAGAATGTTGAGAAATTCAAATATAAGATACATCTAATAATGAAATATTTCATATGGTACCTTGTACTATGTGGAAACAAAGATTGAAATCGACAGATAACACCTACCCATAGCACAAACAGGAGACCAGGAGTTTAAACTTAATGAACTTTTTAATAAAACTATAACTTAACTTCACACAATACAACTTAAATTACTGTCTTAAAACAAATGGAAATCTAACTAAACAAACAAACACTCTTTAGGGAAATGAGCCCTGTCTTCTCAGGCTGTTTAGTTCATTTTCTAGCAGCAACCATTTGGAGCATGAACTGCTTTTGGTAACCATTGGAAAAGGGTCTGGCTGCAGACTTGCACTTGCACTCTCAGACACTTGTGCTTCCGTTAGCGACGTCACTTGCAGTCTTTATTTTTTATTTTGTTCTATTTATTGATAACTTTTTGTTTGAATTTCCCAAAATTTTATAACAGTTGCCAGGTGGCGAAGACAAGAAAAAATAAACTAAATTACAATGTCACTTGCAATCGCTACTTGCACTCTCTGCTACCTCTGACGTCACTTGCAATCGACACAAATCGAGCCTGTTGCCAATGGAGACAATACGCTGTGGTGGTGATTAAACGATTAACACTAATTTAGTACTATAACGTACAGGGTCCTGCAAAAAAAAGACAAGCACGGACCTCGGCCACAGAACAGCAGAATATGAACGCAATGCACAAAGTCTTTCGTTAAGCATTTTCCTCCTGTAGAAAAAACAAACACTTAATATGGCATAATGTATTCAGATACATCAAGTCCAATTAAAAGATAAAATTCGATATATATAGTTATTATTCAATGTACTAAAAGGCAAGCAGATGGCTATGAACACAATGTGCAAACTTTGTCCTCCCATACAACATAACGCTTAGTGTGGCCTAATAACAGACTAAGATGATAAAGACAATTCAGTAGGCCTAGCCTATTTGTCTTGTTGTTGACTCAACGTATATACAGACCAGCAAATATGAACAGGCATTATGCATTAAGTGATTTGAAAAGGATCAACTCCGTACAGGCAAGAAGACGAGTAGCTACAGAACGCAGTGCGTTAAATTGTACATTAAACGTTTTCCTCCTATAGAAAATCATTATAAATAAAACACATAATGTAGCTTAATGGACAAAGACAATGATATAAACGAGTTGTAGACAGTTTATTGTATATGGGAAAATGCTTAACGTGAAACTTTGCATGTTGCGTTTATTCTGCGCTCACGTGCTTGCCTGTACATATTAGTTATGTATTTTAATAATGTAGAGAATCATATTGAGTTTGGCCTTTATCATCTTAGTCCATTATGCCACATTTTGCGGTATGTGAGGAAAATACTAAATACATATTCCTTTTATTAATGAACTGTATATTTAATTTGATGATAGCATCTTAATTTATTAAGCCATGTTAAGTTTTTTTTTCCCCAATGGCAACATGTACAATTTGTGTTAATTGCAAGTGATGTCACAGGTAGTGGAGAGTGCAAGTAGTGATTGCAAGTGAAATTTTAATTAAGTCTTTTTTAGTTCTTTTTTCTTGTCTTCGCCACCTGGCTACTATTATAAAATGTTGGAAAATTCAAACAAAAAGCAATTAAAAAAATTCAACAAAATAAAAAATAAAGACTGGAAGTGTTGTCACTAGTGCAAGTGCAAGTGTCTGAGTGTGCAAGTCTGAGAGTGCAAGTGAAAGCCTGAAGCCAGACCCTCTTGGACTGCAACACACCACTCATCCACATTGTCATCAGTGACAAAGTGGGTAATATCTGGACAGTCTGGGAAAGGGCAAGAGCAAAACTCTGTGCAGGTCAAGCCCACTGAAAGACACTGGCATTTGGTGGCATCGGTGCAGTTTCAGTCTTTACAGTAGAGGTGGGTGAGGTCTCTAACTCCTTTAGGTGCTGGTGCCTTCTGGAACATCACAGATTAAATGCAGCCACCTTCTCTGAGCCTCCATCCTCTACCACCTGGGATCCAGAAAAGAGGTTTGGCCAGGTGGCTGTAATGCTACACTGCTGTTTGGTACATGGCTCTCAGCACATGTTGCTGGAAGCCATCTTCTGTTGGGGGTAGATTTGCTGCTGACAAATCTGTGGTAGATGCTAGTGTGTACCTCAGCTCATCCAGTTTGGTGCAAGGATCCCCATCTTGGTGCCTCTTCTTTGTCTTTCAAGATCTTTGATTGAGTGTTGGTGGTCATATCTATCAAACACTATAACGACACAGCTGTTACCTTCCTTTCCCATTAAAGTTGTGATCTTTTTCCAGACACACTCACCCAGGTCATTGAACGTTTGAAAGGCTGAATCATTGAGACTTTGAAGAAGATCCATGCCATCAATGATATATGCTGATGGTTCTTTTTACACTTGGCAGCTGCTGTTGTCATCTTCAGGCTTCCATCATCAAAAAACAAAAAGGGTGGCACAGCTGCGAGTTCGTGAGACATCACAGTCTCCATGGGCACCTCTCTTTGTATGGAGACAGCCAGTAATCTTCGAAAGAGCACGTCTGAGTCCATGTGGACCTTCTAGATATGATGACTCCAACTGATGTTTTCATATCCTTGAAGGTTGTACACTGGTTTCTTTTCTATGGCTCCCAAAAGCTCTTTGTTCTTTTTTTATTTTAGCAGACGTTGTTCCATAAAGATGGCATTCTGAGATTCTTCTCAGGTGCAACCTGACCACTTGCATCTTGATATCAAGATCAAAGGGATTCTGCCTCTTCTCCACAGTTTCCATTATCTTCTGTATTAAACATTTGTATCGTAAAAGTTGGTATTAAAACCTTATATTGCTATCATATACTGTTGTATAACAACATTAACACACCATTTACCCAAAATCATGTTTAATCTGAGATACGAGATTTATGACTTGGGAGCGGGGAGATACAAGGTTACCCACTTATTGATAAGGATGATACAGACACAGACGTCGCTGCTGCCTGCAGTGTTCATCAAAGTCTGCGGTCGCGTCGAGCCTTTTGACAAAAGATAAGGCTTTAAAGGGTAAATAAACCCCTGGTCAGAGCCTGACTCCACCCACTGGCAATGTTTGAAAAATGCTGAAAAGTGGGCAGAGCACAGCGGAGATAGAGGGGACAAACCAAGGGCAGGGCTGAGCATGTGGAGCATGAACCTGAGACCCGCAGTGACAGATTAATTGACAGCTGTTGTCAGAGTCGCTAAAATGGAGAGTGACTCTAGTGACTCTAGCTTTGCAACAGAGCGTTCATTTGAAGTAGAGGACTTTTCTCCCCCACCTTCACCTTAAGTGGAGGATGTCGAGGTGTCTGAGGACACAGGGCTAGGGCCTGAGCCATATCAATTCAAGCCACTGGCTCAAACTGCGGTCTTAACTCCCGGATTCTGATCGGCATCCGACGATGCTAGCGAAGCAGACGCGCAAGAGAGAATGGGGCCAATCTCCGAGAAAGGCATTGCGTCGCTTTTCAGCGTGAGCTTTGTGGAGAAGCCCATTTCCACCTCCTTTGTGTTGGAGAAGCAATCTCACATAAAACGCAGTTTGTACACTCCAGCTCTAGGCGGGAACTCGCAGTCTTTCAGGCCAAGTGCATGCAACCACTGGTGCCTAATTTTCAAGTCTGCTGGAAAACTATACAGTCCGTGCTGTTGTAACCAGCACGTACCATCCTGACCACTGTAAAGAAATCTATGCTAACTTGAAGCTATCCTAACTGATGCAAATCTATGCTACTAACTAACTATGCTTCTAACAATACTAAGGTTACACTAACAACTATGCTATTAACGACATATGCTACACGAAATAATCTAAATAACTATATAAATGCTATGCTAAATAGATGCTAAAATACTCTATCCTGATCATTTTCAATACTCGCAATTCCAACTCATGACTCACTACAGTGATTTTGACAGAACAAGATGGTTTGATACTGCCAAGGGCGTGGTAGCTCGTACCAAGGGCATGGTGATCTGGTAACTGCTTACGTCATGTACCACCGCAAACATGCAATAGGAAAAATCTAAAAATTAAGGTGAAAAATAATCTGCCGCAAACAAAGTCGACGGTCGTGTTGAGCCTTTTGACAAGAGAAAAGGCTTCAATAGTTAACCAAAGCTAACTGTGGTTACATACATCTTCCTAAACTCTATTTTAAACATTTAAGAGCTATAAAAGTGAAGCAGAACAAAAAACGATGAGGTGACTAGGCTGTAATAGGCGGAAATTAGCCTAATCTGACCGCAAATTTACCTTCGTGGTTCACAGGCTTCCTTCTGCACCGAAGCATTACAGCTATGGATTTTTAACAAAACAAGCCTACTCAAATGTATCTAACCTAACTTTTTCATTCATTATTGTCAAAAACAAAACAAACAAAAAAAACAGAGTTATGCAAAGATAGGCTTACTTGGTACCAGTAGACAGACCTTTTTTCTTCCATAAATAAAACCTGTTAGCCTACTTGGGATATTTTACATGCACAGTGCCAACTTCGAGTAAGTAAAATAATAATAAAACAAGAATTTAATGCTGGTATCCAAAACATTTAATTCAATACAAGTAGAATTAGAAATTAGATATATTTTAAAACTTCAATGCACACGTATAATAAGCCTAGTAATAATAACCCTAGTACTATCAATCATAATATACTTCTACAGAGACTGGAAAACTGGGTCGGGCTTTCTGGGATGGTACTCAAATGGTTCAGGTCATACTTAGAAGGGAGAGGCTATTATGTGAGTCTAGGAGAGCATAAGTCTAAGTGGACGTCCATGACATGTGGAGTCCCACAAGTGTCAATTCTTGCACTGCTCTTGTTTAGCCTGTATATGCTTCCACTAAGTCAAATTATGAGAAAGAACCAAATTGCCTATCACAGCTATACTGATGATACCCAGATTTACCTAGCCTTATCTCCAAATGACTACAGCCCAATTGACTCCCTCTGCCAATGCATGGATAAAATTAATAGTTGGATGTGCCAGAGCTTTCTTCAGTTAAACAAGGAAAAAAACTGAAGTCATTGCATTTGGAAACAAAGATGAAGTGTTCAAGGTGAATGCATACCTTGACTCTAGGGGTCAAACAACTAAAAATCAAGTCAGGAATCTTGGTGTGATTTTGGAGACAGACCTTAGTTTCAGTATTCTTGTCAAAGCAGTAACTAAATCAGCATACTATAATTTAAAAAACATTGCAAGAATTAGATGTTTTGTTTCCGGTCAAGACTTGGAGAAACTTGTTCATGCCTTTATCACCAGCAGGGTGGACTATTGTAATGGGCTCCTCACCGGCCTTCCCAAAAAGACAATTAGTCAGCTGCAGCTCATCCAGAACGCTGCTGCCAGGATTCTGACTAGAACCAGAAAATCTGAGCATATCACACCAGTCCTCAGGTCCTTACACTGGCTTCCAGTTACATTTAGGATTGATTTTAAAGTACTTTTACTCGTATATAAGTCACTAAATGACCTAGGACCGAAATATATTTCAGATATGCTCACTGAATATAAACCTAACAGAGCACTCAGATCATTAGGATAGAGTCGGTTAGAAATACCAAGGGTTCACACAAAACGAGGGCAGTCCGCCTTTAGTTACTATGCTGCCCGCAGTTGGAATCAGCTTCCAGAAGAGATCAGATGTGCTAAAACACTAGTCACATTTAAATCTAGACTTAAAACTCATCTGTTTAGCTGTGCATTTATTGAATGAGCACTGTGCAATGTCCGAACTGATTGCACTATATTTTCACAGTTTTTTTTTATTTATGTAAAATCATTTTCTAACTGTTTTTAAATACTTTTTAATTAAGTACATTTTTTAATCATTTTATGTTTTTATTTTTGTTATTATTTTTCTTCATGATTATTTTACTTTATTTTATGTAAAGCACTTTGAATTACCATTGTGTACGAAATGTGCTATATTAATAAACTTGCCTTGCCTAGTAATAAGTAGACATTTAAAATACATCAATAATTGATATCATAGTTTAAAACAGATAAAATCAGATTAAAGGCTTGCTTTATGTGTTGCTCGATGAGGATTTCTCAATCGCTGCGACTTTAAATCCCGAGGACACAAAATGCCTTGGAAGCTCCTGCCACGGAGAGAAGAAGAGGTGGAGTTATGAGGATTCTCAGACAGTTGAAGTGTCCAATGGAGTTAAGAGATTTGCTCTCAATCTATTTTCAACACTTTAGATTGTTTATCACGTGGGGACTGACCTATTGCATCGATTTGTGAAAAAATATGATCAACGATTTTTTTTATAAAGGTGTTCCATTCCAGTGTTAACCTGATTCAACTGGATCTGTGTTTCATATGAATTGTATAGTATACTGTGCCTTAGGAAATGTATCATTATTAAATGTATCCTAAATATAGATCAGCACTTACCTAATGTAAGTTACTTTGCAGTAACAATGAATTTGTCAACATTCTTCTCACCACTGATGTGATTTGGACTTGAGACTATTTTGTCCAGTGTTCTTTCATTTTGGACACCTCATACATTGAGAGACAGAACACTCCTATTGTCATGCTATATTTAAATATTTGGTATTGCTGAATTCAGCACGACCCCACCTTTCCAACAAGCCATCATATGTGTTTCTATGATAATCCCAGGCAAAGCAAGCACAAAGTAAATGAAAACATTCTGCATAAATATAAAATGTGTGCATGTCCGCTTATTTTATGTGTTTACATGTCTCTATTTATTACATACATTAAGGTATTCACATCCAGTCTTTTCTAGTAGTTGAATCAACTTCCTGACTACAAACATGTCAAGTTTCAAAGCTCTCAGAGCTTGTGTGATTGATCTGCATTAGTTTATATGCCTTAACTCCCATACGGACAGGCTATATTTTAGTCCTTTATTGGTTTTGGGGTGTTTAACAATATCTGTTAATTTAACAATCTTAGCAGTAAAATATTTTTAGCCAAGAATCCATTTCATATATGGGAGACCTTAGAGATGAGGAAAAACATTGTTGGGTTTAGTTCTACCTCCGGTAGGGGTATCTCAAAAATTCAGGGGCATTGTCACTAGCCTATACCCATACACCCTTGAGTTTAACAAGTGTAAAGCACATGCGTTGCTTTCGCCGCTCTCAGTAACAACTCAACTTGTCTGGAGAAAGTGTGTGAAATGCGCACACTTGGCTCGGTAACAATTCATATACAGTGAACTGCACTTATTATGCTCTCCTGGGTTCAGACTCTTGAGTACTAGGACAACACAGTCAGAAAGAGTTGACTGACACCCCCGACATCTTTTTTCAGCTAGCCACAAATTTAGATATTCATTTATCTAATTAATCTATATGCACAAAGACAATACGACCTTTTTGTTTTAAAGCTTGTCTGATAAACATAAAAAATTGTCTGCGGAGGTTGAGTCGTCCTGCAACCAGCCCCCGCCGGCTGCTCATTGGCTGCGGCACCTTTTTTCAGCTAGGCACGAATTTAGATATTCATTTATCTAATTAATCTATATGCAAAAACCTTTTTGTCCCCTTTTTGTTTTAAAGCTTGATGAAGAGAGCGCAAGTTGCTGCAGCTGCGAGGAGGACAGTGATGCACGCGTACAGGAGTGATTTACAGTTTGCGGCACTGTGTACAAAAAATACGTTTAAGCTCATTAGCGTTAGAGTTACAGAAAGGTCTGATTACTGTTGCAACAGTCATAGTTTTTTTTTCTTTTTACAATGACATTTGAGTTCATGATTTTAATGTTGTTGTTTCTTGTGGCAGACTAAAGAGTAATGACAGACGGTTGATCTTTGAATAAAAATTTGTTTAGTTAAGGTTTGAAATTCATTATCTTTGATTATAGGCTAATTATAGGCTTTTATTATAATGTACCAACAGGATATATTTAGTTCCCTTCTACAACAAGTCCTTTAAATTGAACAAATATATCAGAACAAAACAAGAATTCAAAATATATAATTCTAATGGATTAATATAATCTTAGGATATAACAATATAGGCCTCCAGAGACCAGCCAGGACGGAGATCCACGGTGGAGTTGACGGCGGGAGGAGCCATGGTGGAGAATGAGCTGACGACACCAGGGGGCCGACAGGCGGAGACTGCACCGGTGGGTGAGGAGCCCAAGATGGAGCAGTGCAGCCGCAGAGCCAGGGTGACGTCGAGGATCCGGAGGGCCTAGGTGGAGAAGAAGGCTGGGAGGGAATACAGGAGACACAGGAAATTCAGAGCTGGGTGGAACCAGCGGAGAAGCAGAAAATCCAGAGCTGGGCGGAACCAGCGGAGAAATAGAAAATTCAGGGCTGGGCGGAACCAGCGTAAATGGAGCAGAGGAACTGACTGGTGGAGGTGGGAGTGGGAGACTGAGAGGGTATACAGGGGGATCAGGGCTGGATGGAACCAGTGGAGAAACAGGAAAATTAGGGCTGGATGGAACCAGCGTAGGAACAGAGGATTCAGGAATAACCTCCATCGATCGAAGGACCGAGGAGAAGTCCAGGGCTCGGAGGCTGGAGGCGGAGACAAGGCCTTAACACGTCAAGGCGGAGCTGGAGACTGGCAGTCCAGCGGTGAACCATTGAGCCCAGATGGCGCGGACTGAGGGTGAGCTGCAGGACAGACTGGCACCAGCAGAGATGACGTGGAGGAACTGGCTGGTCTAGGAGGAGGAGAGGGAGGAAGGATGGGAGGAAACACAGGAGGATCAGGGCTGGATGGAACCCGCGGAAGTGGAGCAAGGGAACTGGCAGGTTTAGGAGGAGGTGGGAGAGGGAGGCTGGGAGGGAATACAGGAGACACAGGAAATTCAAAGCTGGGCGGAACCAGTGGAGAAGCAGAAAATTCAGAGCTGGGCGGAACCAGCGGAGAAATAGAAAACTCAGGGCTGGGCAGAACCTGCGGAGAAATTGAAAATTCAGGGCTGGGCAGAACCAGCGGAGAATTAGAAAACTCAGGGCTGGGCAGAACCAGCGGAGAAATAGAAAATTCAGGGCTGGATGGAACCAGCGTAGGAACATGGGATTCAGGAATAACCTCCATAGACCAGTTCGTAAGGTCCATAAGTTGCTCCATATAATTTCCAGAGACCGAAAACAGCTCACCCTCAGTCGCAGAAGTGTGGGCAGGGCTTTCCTCCAAGCCCTCGATCTCCACTAAGATTCCACGACGCACGGTGTTGCCGGCTCACACACCTGGTCAGTCGCGCTCTCGAGGTCCTGCTCCCTGTCCGTGAATGGCTCGGGCTCTGCGGCTGCGGTGGGCTCTGGCTCAGTGCGGCTTGGATGTGGCTGGCTGTTCTCTGGGTTGGGAGTGGGGCTGGAGATATCCTCTTCGGTCGTGCTGATGGTCCATGAAGATCCATTTTTCTCCAGCACCCACTCCACGAAAGTGGCGAAATCCTCTCTGGGGCCATTCGCTGGTAGGCGTGCCTTACACCGGGGAAGTGGGTAAGGCACGCCAGATCTAGAAAGTCCCTGGTATGGTCCTCCAGCGAACGGTCCAGTTGCTCCAGGCATAGGAGATGGACTGCTGGAATGGCCATTCCGGGAGAGGGAGAGAAAACAAAAAACAAAAAGATAGAAAAAACGCAGCTAAATAAACTACACTGTTTAGGTCCGTGATTCTGTTACAATTTGGGGTGTGTGCTAACGAAGGACAAAAGAGCTTGAAGAGGATCGGGATCAAATGAGGAATTTACTAGATAATAGACATCACAATATACATACAGCATTAACATAAGCACTATTCGGACGGGACTAGTTTTCTAAACTAGATTCTTACCACCTGACGTCTGTGATTTTCATCTACCAATTCGGACGGGACTAACATCTCCGTGTTTATTACAGAGGTGGGAGGGTCTGATCTGTGCATCTGGGCGTCACAGAGATCACATGCTCTGTATGCGTGCATTGCATTCATTCAGAATGATTGCCTTAGTATTTTTACACAATAAATACTAAATGGCTAGTATAGCAAAACCATGTTAATATGTGGTTCCTTTAGTTTAACTTGTTTTCCTTTTTTTGTATTTTTTATTAAATGTAATTAAAACATTATGTAACTGAGTACATAAATGAACATGAGTATTCTTACCTGATGCTGATATTACAATAGTCGGTATTAACAGTTTACGCGATCTTGCTCTTGATTTTATTATTTGTATTATTTTTTTATTGCGTTGTGAAATAAAATATCACCGGCAATCACAGACATTCGCATTCGGACGGGATTAGTTTTCTCATAGGATCACTGAGTTTGCTGAAAAACGGTAGGTAATTTGCTCTGGAATTATCACAGAGGTTGTGTGAGAAAAACACAGACGTGGCAGATTCGGACGGGATTAAAATCACCAAGTATGTCTGTGAAACGCAGATTTCTCTAACAACCCCCTGTAAAACTAGTCCTGTCCGAATAGGGCTATAGACAGATACAATCACGGACGAGGGAGAACTGAACAGACCAGGTATTTAAACACACAGGAGGTAATGAGGGAACTGGAGACAGGTGGGGAATAATCAATTAACCAAAACAAGAAAAGGATGGTGACCAAATAAGGGAACATATATCCATGAATGTAACATGACCGCTGCTAACGCTGAATGTCTGGTGAACTCCTGCTGTTTCCAGTGAATATGTGCGCGAGGCACCTGCGCGATCAAACAGCTAAAACAATTTTTGGTCACACATAAGGCATAATTCAAAAATGCTAAGTGTTAGTAGTTTGAAAAAATCAAGAATAATAACAATTATTTAAGTTAATAATAATAGTTAATAATAATTATTGCTAAATGCTGGACCATTCTCATTTTTTCTCTGCATATGGAACCTTCAGATTTTTTTAAACCAAGGATGAATTGACATGAAAATGAAAAAATGTAGCTTTTTTATCCTATATATATATATATATATATATATATATATATATATATATATATATATATATATATACAGTGGGGATCGAAAGTTTGGGCACCCCTTGCAGAATCTGTGAAAATATGAGTTATTTTCAAAAAATAAGAGAGATCATACTAGATGCATGTTATTTTTTATTTAGTACTGTCCTGAGTAAGATATTGTACATATTGTACAAATATTTTAACATTTATTCCACAAGACAAAAAAAATGCTGAAATTATTAAAATAACCCTACTCAAAACACAACTATTTAAAAAGATTCAAACATTCACTGATGCTCCAGAAGGAAACAAGATGCATTAAGAGGTGGGGGGTGAAAACTTTTGGAATTTGAAGATCAAGGTAAATTGTACTTAATTTGTGTACCGGGAAACAAACAAGTATCTTCTGTTGCTTACGAAGGGCAGAACTAAATGGAAAAAAATTATATTTCAACAAAATAAGACAAATTTGGCCATCTTCATTGTGTTCAAAAGTTTTCAGCCCCAGCTCTTAATGCATCTTGTTTCCTACTGGAGCATCAGTGAATGTTTGAATCTTTTTAAATAGTTGTGTTTGAGTGCCTCAAATGTCCTCAGTGTGATAAGATGCATCTCAAAACCATAAAGTCCCTGCTGGAAAGGGTTCAAATATGCAAAGATACTGGAAAACTGAAGAATCTGCAGGACGTTAAAGATTTTTCTGAAGAACACTGCTCAGTTTAACTGTTCAGAACAAACAAGGGACTCATGCACAACCATCACAAAACAGAAACACAGTACTAAGAACCAAGGGTTCCCAAACTTTTGAGTAGGGTTATTTTAATAATTTCAGCAATTTGTTTGTCTTGTGGAATAAATGTTAATATCTTTTTTGTACAATATCTTACTCAGGACAGTACTAAATAAAATATAACATGCATTTAGTATGATCTCTCTTATTTTTTGAAAATTACTCATATTTTCACAGATTCTGCAAGGGGTGCCCAAACTTTCGAGCCCCACTGTATATATATATATATATATATATATATATATATATATATATATATATATATATATATATATATATATATATATAGTACAGACCAAAAGTTTGGACACACCTTCTCATTTAAGAGTTTTCTTCATTTTCATGACTATGAAAATTGTAGATTCACACTGAAGGCATCAAAACTATGAATTAACACATGTGGAATTATATATGGAAGTATATACATAACAAAAAAGTGTGAAACAACTGAAAATATGTAATATTCTAGGTTCTTCAAAGTAGCTACCTTTTGCTTTGATTACTGCTTTGCACAGTCTTGGCATTCTCTTGATGAGCTTCAAGAGGCAGTCACCTGAAATGGTCTTCCAACAGTCTTGAAGGAGTTCCCAGAGAGATGCTTAGCACTTGTTGGCCCTTTTGCCTTCAGTCTGCGGTCCAGCTCACCTCTAAACCATCTCGATTGGGTTCAGGTCCGGTGACTGTGGAGGCCAGGTCATCTGGCGCAGCACCCCATCACTCTCCTTTTTGGACAAATAGCTCTGGATGCCTTCAGTGTGACTCTACAATATATATATATATATAGGCCTTATATTTATTTACTGTTTAATAACAATAGCATGCATATGATCCTTTGTGTAAAGGTATTCTTTAAATTTTTGACGAGTAGACTGTAGCCTAAGATTATCCTAAGTTTTAAAATTTAACTCACTGTAAATTTTTTAATATTTTTTAAAGATGTTACAATGTAATAACCATGTTATTGTTGTTTTACTTCCTCCTTTTATCTCATTTTACAAGTACATTCATTTCGCAGTCCGTCACTTTGTGCCACCTGGCGGTAGTTTCGCAAATGATTTTAACATGCAACTTAATTACAGTTAACAGTTAATATGGTAATGCCCATTTAACTTGTCCACCATCTCTGTCAGGGTGTGGGGCTAATCACCTGCCTTTTGGGGTTGTGAGTGTGTGTTTGGATGGTTTGACAGCTCTCTGTGTCCACCTGTTTGATTTGAGTTTTCCCCGCCGTCCTTTTTTCTCTGTTGTTAACCTTAATTGTTTGCCACCTGTTCTCAATGCTCTTCTAATTTTTTCCCTTTATAATTATCTCTGTTTCTCTGTTTGTTGCCAGACTGTTGTAACTCTTACCAATAGCTCGAGCTGGTCTGTGTACTCACCTTGTCTTGTCTTGTCTTCAGGCTCCAGTGTCTTTTGCTGTTTTTGCTCTGACTCTTGTTCTCACAAATGCAGTACTCCAAGAAGATCCCAGCTCTCATGTCTCTGGTATTCAGCTGTCGAACGAGCTAAACTGTGGAACGATACTCATCTGCCTTGTCTTATCTGCTTTCAAGAAAGCTCTGTGTAAACCCGCAACTGAATCCAGCCCGTTTTTCACCCTGACAGAACAGTCTGGCCAATTATGAATTCAGCAGGATCTGATCCACTTAGCTCGGCTCTCATACAGCAGGGAGTTTGATTGGGTCAGCATGCCATCCAGCTCAACACCATTGCGCAGGATGTGGACACTCTTAGTGCCCTAGTCTTCACACGGTTGGATAGCCTTCAGCAGAAGATGTTGTCAAGTGTCCAGAGATCACTCCTGCCATGTTCACAGATGTTGTCAAGTGTCCAGAGGTCATTCCTGTCGTGTCCACAGATGTTGTCAAGTGTCCAGAAGATGTTGTCAAGTGTCCAGTGATCACTCCTGTCATGTCCACAGATGTTGTCAAGTGTCCAGAGGTCACTCCGGTCATGTCCACAGATGTTGTCAAGTGTCCAGAGATCCCTCATGTCATGTCCACAGATGTTGTCAAGTGTCCAGAAGATGTTGTCAAGTGTCCAGAGGTCACTCTTGTCATGTCCACAGATATTGTCAAGTGTCCAGAGATGTTGTCAAGTGTCCAGAGATCCCTCCTGTCATGTACACAGATGTTGTCAAGTGTCCAGAAGATGTTGTCAAGTGTCCAGAGGTCACTCCTGTCATGTCCACAGATGTTGTCAAGTGTCCAGAGATTCCTCCTGTCATGTCCACAGATGTTGTCAAGTGTCCAGAAGATGTTGTCAAGTGTCCAGAGATCACACCTTGAGAGGTTGCCCCAACCTACTTTGTCTGTTTGGCCATAGAGATTGTTCCTGTCTTGTCAAGTTCTCAAGTGTTGTTCCTACCGGTCACATCTGGGCCATGTAAAGTGTTCCTGCCTGTCCTGTCAGACCTACAGAGGTCATTCCTGCCTGTTGGGTCAAGACCGTAGGACGGTGTATCTGCCTGTCAAGTTATGGTCATGTAAAATGTTCCTGTTTGCCTTGTTAAGCCCGCGGAGGTTGTTCCTGCTAGAGGTTGCGACCACGAGATCATACCAGACCAGCTGTCTGCTGCTTCTGACGAGTCCCTCGGAGGATGCTCCTGCTAGTTGTCAGCCTTCTGAAGGGGCTGTCTTGTCTGTTTTATCCTGTCTTTAAAGATTGTTTCTGTTTGTCTTGTCAAACTCACAGAGGTAGGCCCCTTCCTGGAGCGTCAGGTGATGCTCCCGGTAGAGGGGGTACTGTCAGGGTTTGGGGCTAATCACCTGCTTTTTGGGGTTGTGAGTGTGTGTTTGGATGGTTTGACAGCTCTCTGTGTCCACCTGTTTGATTTGAGTTTTCCCCCGCCCTCCTTGTTTCTCTGTTGTTAACCTTAATTGCCACCTGTTCTCAATGCTCTTCAAATTTTTTCCCTTTATAATTCCCTGTGTTTCTCTGTTTGTTGCCAGACTGTTGTAACTCTTACCAATAGCTCGAGCTGGTCTGTGTACTCACCTTGTCTTGTCTTGTCTTCAGGCTCCAGTGTCTTTTGCTGTTTTTGCTCTGACTCTTGTTCTCACGAATGCAGTACTCCAAGAAGATCCCAGCTCTCATGTCTCTGGTATTCGGCTGTCGAACGAGCTAAACTGTGGAACGATACTCATCTGCCTTGTCTTATCTGCCTTCAATAAAGCTCTGTGTAAACCCGCAACTGAATCCAGCCCGTTTCATCCTGACACTCTTCTTTTGATTTGTGTGTTACAAAAATAAATTGATATCTTTGGTGCAGTGCTGTGATTAACTACTAGAGGGTGGTTAACTCTGTGGCTTGTTGAGAGTCGATTTATATTGAATTCAGATGAAGAAGCCAGCTGAACATGCACCCACGAGGTTGCTAATTAATCCTGTTACTGAGGAAAAAAACACCGGTCAATGCTTTTGATTACTGGTTTGTCTTTTAAGAGAACTCTGAATGTTTTTTTTTTTTCTGTTTGAGGATTCATTATCTGTTAAGCATTTTCCTCCCATAGAAAACCATTAGCCTAAAAGGAAAACACTTAATGTGGCATAATGCATTAAAACTAGTGCTGTCAATCGATTAAAAAAATTAACTAATTAATCGCACAATTTTTTTAAATTAATCGCGATTAATCGCAATTAAAAGACTGAAACTTTTTGGATATGTAAATGTAAAATGTAAATAATTAATGTAAACTCAAGACAAAGAAACTATTTAAATTCAAAATATGACTGTTTATTGGAATTTTTGTTTAACTTGTAACACAGATTAACAAATTAACTGTTGGCTTGAAAGCCATATTTATTACAGAAATAAAAACACAGGCATGTAAGTGCCATTTGAATTTCAAAACAATCAATGTTAATAAAAAACAAAAATGATTTCCATGTTGAATTCTAAGTGGACTGCAAAAAAATTCCAAAGTATTGTCATTGCCAGTGTTTTAAGTGGGCCGGTACGCACCGGTACTCAGTACCGCCAATTCCAAATATAGCTCTTGAGCGTACCGCCACCTCTCCGTGCGCCCAGAACGTGCTTTTAGCGTACCGGTACGCTCATTTGGACATCTGTTTTAATAGAGGTTTTAATCTTTTACCTGCACTGCCGATTTTCAGAGCGCCCTTCACAATGCAAGCTTCCTAATTCATCCCACCCAGAGCAGAAACTACATTACCCATTCACCCTTAAGTTATACAAGTGAATAGCGCATGTGTCGCTTACCCACTGTTAAGTGTCAACAACTCAACGTGGCCGGAGAAGGTGTGTGAAACTCGTTATGAGTGTACACCACACTCGGTTTGGTTAAAAATCAAATACAGTTAACAACAACACTTAATATGTTTTCTTGGCTTCAGACTCTGAATACTGCAAGAAACAAGACCAGAAACAGATGATTCGCTGACTGACACCTCACCAAATTTGAATCCTATCACTGCAGGTCAGACTCAAGCTAATGAAGTAATGCAGCTCTTTCAGGAAGGGTGACCAGACGTCCCGAAAAATTCGGGACAGTCCCGAAATCTAAACTGTTGTCCCGACTCCCGAATCTGGCCCTAATTGTCCCGAAAATTATACTAAAGCAAAATCTTGAGTATTTATTGTCTGATAAACATTAAAAACTGTCTGCGGAGGTTGAGTCGTCTGCCTGCTGGCTGCTCATTGGCTGCAGCATCTTTTTTCTAAGTTCTAAAAAAATACTGTAGACGGCAAGGCACAAATTTAGATATTCATTTATCTAATTAATCTATAGCCTATGCACAAAGACAATATGATCTTTTTGTCCCCTCTTTGTTTTAAAGCTTGATGAAGAGAGAGAGCGCAAGTTGCTGCAGCTGCGAGGAGGACAGTGATGCACACGTACAAGGGTGATTGACAGTTCGCGGCACTTTGCACAAAAAATACTCCGCTACACAATTATTTCGTTATTTTCGTTTAAGCTTATTAACGTTAGCGTTACAGAAAGGTCTGATTTACGCACTGTTACAACAGTCATTGTTTTTTGTTTTGTTTTGTTTTTTAAACAATGACATTTGAGTTCATGATTTTAATGTTGCTGTTTCTTGTGGCAGACTGAATGAAGAGTAATGTTTCTTGTGGCAGACTGAAGAGTAATCCGGCAGAGTTTTATACTGAAACTTTCCGTCTAAAAGTCCTTTCTTGGTCTTATCCATATTTCTTTGCACGTTGAACACACATAGTCCACAACCGAAAATAAAAAAAAACTGCAACCGTGTTAATTGCGTTATTTTTTTTTAATGCGTTAAATATTTCAAATTAATCGAATGCGTTAACGCGCTAATTTTGACAGCACTAATTAAAACATGTTTAAAAAGACCAAAATCAGTAAAAAATTGTAATAAAGCATTACAGACAAGCAGGTTATGGGAGGAAAATGCTTCACGCGTAATTAAACGTGTTGCGTTCGTATTCTGGGTCTATCCCGCTTGTCTGTGAATATAATGCTTTATTAATAATCTTTTACTGTTTACTTGTTTACTGAGTTTTTTTTTTTTAAACACAGTTTTAATGCATACATTTCATCATTTATGTCTATGAAAGATGATCAAACTAGGGGTGCTCCGATCACGATCGGCCAATCGTTATGCGCATCTCGTCAGTAAAGCCAGTTTTCTAATCAGCGGTTAATTCCCTCAGGTGCGTGATCAGGTGTTATTGGCGCATCTTCTCAGTTAACAACGGCTCTGTGTAGTAACAGCTGCTCTATGAGTAATCACGCACCTGATGGAATTAACCGCTGATTAGAGATCCGACTTTACTGGCGAGATGTGCATTAATGATCGGCCGATCGTGATCGGAGCACCCCTAGATCAAACCAATCAGAGTAGGTATGGGGCAGGGCTGCATGTGCAACCACACACCACAGGTGCACCTCGATCTGCAGGCTGCAGCTGGGTGTACTTGTATTGGACCCCCAGAGGCAGCTGGTGGAACTATATACAAACCAGACCAGTAGAAAAGCCTCACAAAAAGTTCAGAACTCCACCCACCCAATCCAACATGAATTTGAAAAACTTCCTTCAGGCAGACCTTCAGTGTACCCATAGCAACAAGAAATATTTTCAAGAAATATTTTTTACCATCTGCCATTACTTTATTAAATAAATGATTTATAGGTCAGGTCTACGTCTGACTGTGAATCTGCTAATCATATATATATATATATATTTTTTTTTTTCTCTAGAATCTTTATCTTACTATCGCTCTCAGTTTTTTAAAGTGATAAAATATAACTTCATTCACACCATATTTCTGATATTATCGATTAATCTTATCAGATTAATTTTGATCGTTCACTTTTATTTTATATCCGTGAGTGCAGTACACCTGCAAAGCGTTAGCACTCGTTAGCTTGTCATTAGCGTTTTCATTAGAACCTATCGCTGTTTTCTTTTCTCCTCTCCTCTCTCTCACTCCTGTTTTTCACAAGTTCATCAAACAACTGCAGTAAGAATATTTAATCAAGCACGGTGAGTAATGGCTTCTCCTGCTATTGTTATTTGCACCTCTTGCCACATGTACAGTTTATCTATCTCTGTCGCAGATGAGTGATTCACATGTGATAAATGAAGGGAAATAGTTAGGCTGACAGAAGATTTCAGAATTAGAGACACGCATCCAAACTTTAATTGAGGACAGTAAGAATGTTAGGGCTCTAGATACGGCTTTGGATGCGTCTAGCTCAGGGATTCCTGTACATTGTTCGTTTCCAGCAACAGAGCCCCTGCAGCAGGGCAACTGGGTGAAAGTGAGGCTGCGTAGTCGTGGGTCAAAACACCGCTCATCTGTTCTGATCAAAACATTAAACAGGTTCTCCCCACTCAGTGATGCACACACTGAGAAACCTGATGAAAGTGCTCTAGTTATTGGTGATTCTATTGTACGGAACGTGAATATAGTGACACCAGCCATCATAGTCAAATGTTTACCGGGGGCCAGAGTGCCTGACATCTTGGCAAATTTAAAAGTGCTGGCTAATGCTAGACGTAGATACAGTAAGGTTGTTATTCATGCTGCTAATGATGTTTGACTTCTCCAGTCGGAGATCACTAAAAATAACATTAAAGAGGTGTGTGAACTTGCAAGAACGATGGTGAGATAAGGTTCTGTATCTGGGGCTTTAGTTGTCCTGGTCTCCGCTGTCTTTCAGGGCTGTAGAGGTCCTTTCTAGGTGCTGATGCACCATCTGGTCTTGATACATACTGGATCCGGGTGACTGCAGTGACCCTCTGATCTGGATACAGACTGGATCAGGTGGCTACGGTGACCTCAGAATAAGAGAGAAACAGACTAATATTAGTGTAGATGCCATTCTTCTAATGATGTAACAAGTGCAATATGTGTTATGGGAAGTGTTCCTGGTTTTGGTTTACCTAATTAATGCAGCCTAAAAATACTTGAACGGATTTGGATATTAGAAGCACATTAGTGTGTTATGTGTAAACCAGGTTAAAGAGATGGGTCTTTAATCTAGATTTAAACTGCAAGAGTGTGTCTGCCTCACGGACAATGTTAGGTAGGTTTTTCCAGACTTTAGGTGCCAAATAGGAAAAGAATCTGCCACCCGCAGTTGATTTTGATATTCTACTGTAGGTATTATCAAATTGCCTGAGTTTTTAGAATGCAGCGGACATGGAGGATTATAATTTAACAAAAGCTCATTCAAGTACTGAGTTGCTAAACCATTCAGGGATTTATAAGTAATAAGCAATATTTTAAAATGCATACGGTGTTTGATAGGGAGCCAGTGCAGTGTTGACAGGACTAGGCTTATATGGTCATACTTCCTGGTTCTAGTAAGAACTCTTGCCGCTGCATTTGGACTAACTGGAGTTTGTTTACTAAGCGTGCAGAACAACCACCCAATAAATCATTACAATAATCTAACCTTGAGGTCATAATAAATGCATGGATTAACATTTCCAGATTTGACATTGAGAGCATAGGCCATAATTTAGATATATTTTTGTGATGGAAAAATGCAGTTTTACAAATGCTAGAAATGTGGCTTTCTAAGGAAAGATTGCTATCAAATAACACACCAAGGTTTCTAACTGATGACGGAGAATTGACAGAGCAGCCATCAAGTATTAGACAGTGTTCTAGGTTATTACATGCAGAGTTTTTAGGTCCTATAATTAAAAATTAAAAACTGCTGTTATCTATTTATTAATATTATTTAGTTTTGTATTTATTATGTATTTATTGTTTTATTAGTACTAACTTAATTTCTATAAATTGTTTTTATGTCTCACGTGTCTGTAATCCTTGGGGCAAGACGTTCTTGTACTGTATGTTTTGTGTGTCTGTTGTATTGCACCATTAAGTCAAGTGTATTTGTGGTATTCCTATGTGTTTTTTCTGGGGCCGAAGATGAATTTCAACTAGTGCAGACAATAAAGATTTCTAATCTAATCTTATAACTATATAGATAAAAAATGATCACATATCAGTTTTTTTTTAAAAAGCCAGACTTAAAAAATATTTTTGAAGGTTAATATGTCATACAATTTCTTAGTTGAATTCGATGTATGTGTCAGGACAAAGGTATGATCTGTCCTTTTCCCCCCTTTTTTACTACTTATTTATTTATTTTTTTCGTTTCTACAAATTTTTCTAGCTTTTTATTCGTTTTCGTTTCCATTTTTTCCCTCTCTTTGATTTGAATCGATTTTCTCTGGTTTTTCTTCCCTTTGCTCTAGCGCCGGCTGATTCCGCTCAGCAATCTGGGCTGTGGTTTGTCTGACGCACCTGTTCCCTCTATCTCATTACCCACCCTATTTATTCTGCTTGATTTCTCTACTCTTTGTCAGTGTGTTCTGTGATGTATGGTGTTTTGGGTTTGGGTATTACTCTTTGCAAGAGTGTATTATACACCAATTCAAAAGGTTATTTTTTACACTGACGGAGTAAAATACCTACATAGGTTTATTCTAAAAGTATAAAAATATTAATTGTGCTTTTAGCACTCTGAAATTAAGAACATTTCTAAATTTCCTAATGTTCAGTACTTTTTTATTGTATTTATATATATATATATATATATATATATATATATATATATATATATATATATATATATATATATATATATATATACAGATCACATAAACATTTCTAACCAATCAGATTTATTACCACAAAGAAATGCAATTCATGTTGTGTTTACAAACACAATTAGTACACCATGCATAAAAATACTATGTTACACAGCATTAAAAAAAAAAATATTTAAATTTGAATTTCAGTCATTAATGCAATTTCTTATTACTACCGTTTAAGTGCTAATGTAAAAAAAAGAAAAGAAATTACACTAAAAAAAAAAAGCAATGTTTTGCCTCACATTGCATCCCCCTAACATGAAAAAGCGGGCCTATCTTCCTGATGCTTCGTGGATGGTGGATCATGATGTGAAGCTTGGGAATAAGAATTCTCGGACAGTTCTTTGAACAGCGTGTTGTGTTAACAGATCAAATGTTTCAGATGAAGTCATTCCATTCGAGATGACTGGAGAAAACACTATTTATTATCTGCAGTAAACCAAAAATCAACCATGGTAGGTCAGTTTTTACGTTCAAAATAACCATAGTTAAATGAGTAAATTCTGTTGTTCGAAGACTGTAAGGACACAACTTAGCTCTCCGACAGATAATCAAAAAGCAACTTCATCTCGAACTGTGCTACTACCTCTAGCAAGTCATTCATGATACCACCTCATAGTTTTCAGAAAAAATAAAATATAAATACATTGAAAAGTACAAAGGCTGAGAGAGAGGACTTAGTAATGCAGGGAATGAGCCGCTCTTCCGCAGCAATGTAGTAGTCAAGGATGTTACTTTTTGAAGTGCCAACTGTCAAGATGTAGGGCTGTGTTGATCCAAGGACTTCAAAACCGCAAGAGGACTGAAAACAGAAAAAAAAACATTCTTGTTTAAATTAATGTACACCTACACATTAACAAACATTCTAGGCATGACATGCTGTTCTACATAACATTAAGAGTAAGCATACCTTGTGAAATCTTACTACACGATCCAAAGCTTCACACACACTATTCTTGACAGACTTCTTATTTCCAATAGAAGGTGGTGGCAGGATACACAAGCAATAACAGGGAAGACATATCACTGTCCCAGTCTAAATTCAAAAAAAAGAAAAGTCATATACCAATATACATAAGCTATTTTATATACACACAAAATGATTATCCTTGCTCTTGATTAGCATACATAATGAACAGCCTGTACCTCCTTGACTGCTGTGGCAGTGTTCTGAAATATCCCAGCAGGCTTTTCTAAAACACTTTTCACAAGCTTAAAAACAAACAAAAAGAAACATTGTAAAATCATCTAAGAAAACAACATTGACATTTTAGTAGGACTGCGACGGGCCTGCAACCCCACAAGTTCATCAGCAAGTGGCACATGTATAGCAAAAGCACATATATTACCTCCTTAGCTTCTTGCAAATGGTCATCAGAATGAGCTCTTTTAGGTGGGAAGAAAGGACCATCGCTGTCTGATGGCTATGTGTCTGACGATGATGCAACTGAATGAAGATGACAGCTTCTGTGTGCAGGAGAGTCTTAAAATCAAATAGAAAATTAGAAACAAAAAGCATTTATACATATAATTACATCTTTTCATACCTGCTACAGAATCAACTACCATCAAAAGTGTCAGGCTTTTGGTCAATAATGTCAGCAAAAACATCATCTACTTCTGTTCCAGTCTCGTCTGCTCGTCAGATGTCAAACTTCTGCTTAACTAGAAAGACAAAATGGAAATTATAGAACAGAAATAGGTGAACAGGGGAAAAAAAAGATTTAAATAAAAGAGGTCATCCATCATGCACATTTTTTTTAACCATTTCCCTCAAATACACAGATTTTTCTGTGATTTAGAAATTGACAGAATTGACAGCAATTGACAAAAAAAAAAAATCCTCAATCTGAACTTGGGCTGTTTATTTTTTAGTAACCTAAGCTACCCACGTGTAACAGGTGACAAAAAGAAATAATTAATATAGAAGAAAAGTTTATTTGTTTAAGAGCAGCGTTTCTGCTTTTACATTATATTTGTTCCATCATACTGTATTTGTAAATGAGAATATCTGGGAGCATCAAAGTGGGGAAAGACTTAAAGAAAAGATTTGTTATTAACAACGAAATGCATGCAAACCATATTACAATTATTAGCCAGATATCACCATTCAGAAACACTTACCATCCTTGATTACAGAATCATAAGACGATCCAGTAAGGTTTATGTACTTTCTGTGATGTTGGTACTGCACTTTAAACAGCATTCTGTCGATGGTTTGCTTCAAAACAAAAAGACAAAAGTTTTAAAAAAGCATTCCTATATTAATCTAGGCATATACATTTTAAAATTGATGTGGAATGCCGTCTTTGTATCAGAAATTAACTGGTGAATAATGTTTAAGGGGATAACAGTACACAAAATTCATGGTTCTGTTTTTAAGTCACAGTTCAGTGCAATTTCAGTACAGTTAGGGGAACACTTTAAATGTTAAATGTATTGTCTTTTAAAATTTAAATTCGTAAAAAAAACAAGAGTTCACATATATTCAATATGAAGCCGTATAAACCATAATTTTAATTATCAAAACAAACATAATCAGTATTGCATCGTCTTGTCTTACCTGTGGCATTATCTTGCTCTGACTTGAGAAAAGAACAACGTTAACTGTATGCTTCAAGCGTGGTGTTTCAAATGGCCAACAGCATGACGAATGAAATCTCCCGGTTGTGAAATAGCACTGACCCAGCGTTGATCTTCGCGCCACAGTTTCTACACGAAATGATTCGATTAAAGACAGCCTACGGCCATATATGAAATCGTCAGTTTTCACTTACCATTATAAAATAAGTTTAAAAAATGCAGAATGTTTTAAACCGCTTTAACATTTAAGCGCGCTGCTTCAGAATCCTCTATAACATTTTAACAACTTTACTTTTACACACTTAAGTTACCACATATACTAAAACAAACGAATATTCAACGTTATTGTTCAGGAGGAGAATTTGCAACACGTTAGAAATATGTAACTTTTTTTAAATGGTAGCGACAACAATGCACTATGAAACTCATTTCTAAATTAGAATGGCCGTCATTTAATAGATTAAAACAAACATAATCAGGTTTGTAAGTCTTACCTGTGGCTTTATCTTGTATTGAACAGAGAAAAGACCATAATTGTGTGCTTCATGCGCGTTTTTCATATCTTTCAATCGACCAACACGACGACTGAAATGTCCCGTATGTAAAAAAAGCACCGAAGCAGTGTAGATCTTCGCGCCCATATTTATCATATTGAATTAATCCGATCAAAAAATAAAGCCATATACGTGCAATAAATGATGCAGTTCTGATGTTTTGGAATTTCAGATTTCACTAAAAGTATAACGTCACAAGATAATGTACAGCCTGCCAGTTTATTAATGGGACTCACTAAAGCTAGTTTATGTTCCGTCTCACGGAAAAATAACGTATTAAAATTAACTCTGTATATAAAATAAATGTATGCAGTTGTATTAAAACAAAAGGTTAAAAGTGAAGATTCTAAATCTTACCTTTTTGTTTCTTTTTCAATCGCACGATTCCATCGAAAGAACTGAATTTTTCCAAGCAGGGTAGATTGTCAAATGCGGACTGCATTGTCTCAATTCCTTCAAGTTTCCGTATGTAAAATTAACACTGGACAGGTGTTTGGAAGCGCAACACGAAAATATTGCACCACTTGGGAGCACCATGTCACACAAGCTGGTGTTTATTACAGTAAATGTACACTTTTATTTGAACACTGTAACACCATAAGGCTTTACACTGAAATTTTAACACCACCGAATTTGCTGTGTGCCTTTGGGTCAATCTGACTATAATGTCATACATCTGCTGCCTAAATATAGAAGCAAACTTAAGCAGCAAGCAGTGGTCACTAAGGATATTCAGGTATGGAAGAATAATTCTGTTGAGCAGCTCCAAAACTGTTTTGATGATACGGTTTGGGACTTGTTTTTTTTTGATACTGGAAACAATATGAATGAAATAACAAATACAATCTTATATACAGTTTTGTGAGAAAAATGCAACTGAGACCAAAGCAGTCAAAATTTCCCTAATAATAAGACATTTAAAAGGTGTCTGAATGATAAAAAGAGAGCTTTCTATAGTGGTGATTTTATTATTTTTAGAGAGTGTAAAAGAGTTGTAAGGGGTAAATTGAGGGAAGCTAAATTATAAGAATAAAATTGGGCGATTACAGGCGATGTGAATATTATGATGGGTAGGAATGTTAAAAGGCACAGTGATCCACCAATTACTATGCCTATCAATTATATATATTTTTTAACAGATTCAATTCTAAGGCTAGCAGTCTTAACTGCAATAGTATTTGTCAGACCATTCCATATTGTGCCCCTATTAAGGGGGGACACTGCAGGCAAAAAACTGTTTATTCATGCACCTGTCAATTTTTAGATTTTGGGCTTTTTGGCTTTTCATAAAGTGTTTTTTTTTTGTTTCATACTAATGGTAAGAAAACATCCAAAAGACACTGTTAAGTATTTATTTTATAACTCTTTATATGTTTGTGTCAATAGATTTTAATTACAATACAGATTTGTAAAGGCCGTTTTCTCAAAATGAGTTTTTTCTCCAACACTGAGCTATAAATCTCCACTTCAGTAGCATGTACACACACCAAAGTTTACATGTATATTCCTGTCTATATTCTGAAGGTTTTTAGTGAGGGATGTGTTCATATATAATTTTCTTGATTAAATACAGTTTATTCCCCCCAAAATTGTGAAAATATATTGTTTTTTCGGCTTTTCAAAGTATTTTCTGAATTATGGAGTGACAAAAAGAGATACACAGAACTCCATCTGTAAAAACATTTGACACTAATATGTCAAAAAAATGAAACAAGAATTTTGAAATTGACTTCATCCAGTGTTCAGATTTTTGTATTAGAAATGTATGCAATATAGCACATATTTCATTAAATTATGCATCATTTGCATATTTAAAAATAACATTTTAGAAAACTTGTAATACAATTTTTTTTTTTTGCATTTATCAATGTAATCAATCAACTTTAGGTGATTGTAAGGTGATAACTATTAGTATTTTTTTTTTATTATTATTATTTTTTTTTACCCTATTCACCTGCAGTGTCTCACATTAATTCGATGGAGTTGGATGTGGTCACTTTCATTTCTAAGATAAAGCCTGGTAAAGCTAGGGGCCTGATGGTATTAGTGGTAAAGTGTTAAAGAGCTGCTGTCACCAGTTGAAATGTGTTTTGACAAGGCAATTCCAGGCTTTGTTGCAAGCTGGAATTATTCCTTCCTTATGGAAAGAAAGTATGGTAATTCCAGTACCAAAAGGTCCTTTAGTTTATACTGTGAATGGTCTTCGCTCTATAGCCTTAACATCTGTGTTATGTAAAACTATGGAAAAGATTCTTGTCAAACATCTAAATGTCATCTGTTGGTTCAAGTACTGATCCTCCGCAGTTTGAATACGAAATAGGGGCACTGATGATGCTGTGTTAACTATGATGAATTTTGTAACCTATCATTTACTAAATTAGACTGCATATGCAAGAATTCTATTTTTAGATTTTACATCAGCATTTAACACGAGGATTGATATCTTGTTAGAACGGTTAATATCCATTGGTGTCAACGGGTACCTGGTTTTGTGGATTAAGGACTTTTTGTTTTTGTTATCCCATACTCAGATGGTATAATGGTCAGCTGTCAAATGAATGCACTGTTAATACATGGGCCCCTCAAGTAAGTGTCATATCGCTATGTTATTTTCACTGTATATCAATTTTTATGATTTACAACTCTAATTTTAACATTTTTAAGGAAGCAGATGACATGGCTTTGGAAGGACTTCTCAAAAAAGGTGAGATAAATGAGTCGGTTGAATATATGAAATTAGTTGAGAAACTCCTGGGCTGGTGTAATAATAATGCACTTATATTAACCCTTGTGGACTGTCCAATTTCCCTTCCCTTTCAGTATGTTCGGGAAAACATCCACTCAATTAAACTGTTGTAAAAATGTATCAGATTCATATATTTTTTTCTTTTTTTTTTTTGCATAAATCTGTTAATCAACTTCAGTCCTGATCAAAACTACCAATTTTATTTTTAAAAATCCAAGATTTCTTTTTTATTGTTTACTCCATGTAGTTCTGAGAGCATGAGGTGCATATTTGGATTTTTTCAGATACTGTACATCAAGGCACAAAGGTCTCTCTCACACCCTCTCTTTCTCTCTCTCTCTCTCTCACACACACACACGCACTATCATTTGCTATTATACTCCATATAACTCCATATGCAAGGCCTATCTAAAGGGTTAATGGTCCCACCTTGTGATCAACTGTAAAAAATAACAAATGTTACCTCTTCCCAACAGGGAAAACCACAAACAATCAAGAATCTCACACACACACACACACACACTATGATTTGCTGTTATACTCCATATAACAGCATTAACAAGCCAGAAACTAAGCCTTTTTTTGCACAGGCCTATCTAAAGGGTTAATGGTCCCACCTAGTGATCAACTGTAAAAATATTTTTTTTACCTCTTCCCAAAAGGGAAAACCACAAACAATCAAGAATGCATGATTATATGGTGTCAAGGCTTTGCAATCAAAAAATGTCGTTAAAATGGAACTCAATGGGGCAAAAACAGCCATCAACAACAAATGAGGGAGAAAAAAATTAAAATCTAATGCTGCACAAAAACTAACAATGCATCAAAGCCAATCTTGTTATTAATCTTTGACATGCAATTACTGTGATAAAAGGTAAAAAAAAAAATCCAGTCCACAATCACTTTTTATATTGAAAATATGTAATTTTGTGTGTTTTTTTCCCAAATCAGTGACATAATTTATGAACTTGGTAATTAAAGAATCAAAATCTTTGAATTTTTTTTTTACATTTGGTAGTTTTGATCAGGACTGAGGTTGGATAATAGATATATGCATGAACATACCGAAAGGGTAGTGAATTTGCCCACAGTGTACCGTTGAGTTTTTGAAAAAATTCTAAATATTCCCAAAATATGGGTCAAAATAAGATTTGTCACCAATTTTTTTCTCTCCTTAAAAAAGGTGTCAAATGGAAGTGCATGACAGCCTACAGTTAATGTGGAGAAGCTGTTTGTTTGTAATTAATATATCTGTTACAAATCAGCAGAGTTTGATACTTGCACTTCTGCCTGTTATTTTGTTCCTAGTTTGCAGAAGCAAAAATGGGGGAGACTTACATTTTCTCAAGCTATATATGAGCCACTATTGCACACATGCATGAAGACATGGGTAAACATTCTCAGAATTAACTTTTGGATTTTATCTGATGCTGGGGATGGTGGATGACCAACAGAGTGTGTACTTCAGTGTAATAGTTTAACGTCATATGCAAAATAAAAATAAAAAATGTATAGCCTACTATTTCATACAAATGTTGTATTATTTAACCAGTTTTAAAGTTTTACTACATTTTGTTCCTGAAATCCACACTTTTAAAATCAAGATAATCAAAGGTAATCAAACCAAGCACAACCTAATAAAACAAGTTTCATGGATAAAGGGTTTTATAAAAAAGATCTTGTTGATGGATATTCTACTTATATTAAAAACATGTTGGCCATTCTTGAATGGCTTATTCTGCAGTGGGTATAAACAATATGGCCCCTTCATTTGGAAGCATGTTTCTTCTCCCAAAATTTTAACTGATTTAATTGAGTTTGCTCATGGTGTTTAAATCTCTGTTTGCAATTTGTTGTTCATATAGGAATTTACTTTAATAATGTATTTAATAATTTACTTACAACAGAACTCCTGTAACATGTGCTTGCTTGTGTTGATCAGTAGGTCTATCCCTAAACACATATATAAGTTAACCCTTATGTTTCAGCAGTTTTTTTAAACATGTATATTTATACAAGTGTGTAGTAAATGTAATTTATGTAATGCCTTCACCACCTCTGTTAATAGTTCAGTTGAAGTCTTTATTCAGCAAAAGCAATCTACTTTTATCTTTGAAATGAAAACATACAAATTACTGTATGTTTTGATTTAGCCATTTGTTGTTAAACTACCAAACATTTTATAAGTTTGTAGAAAATAAGCAAGACATTGCTGTATAAAACTTGACCAATACACATTTGAGTCAAAATGATTTTGAAGTGCACCCCAATGCAGTATATGATTAAATACAAAAATAAAGTTTCTAAAAACATTTACATTTATTTTAATTATATAGGCCATTTTATTCCTGGGCAAATAATAAAAAAAAAATACAGGGATTAAGAATGTTTATATTCCACTTCATGTGTGCATAAAAAAAAAAATAATAAAATAAAAAAAATAAAAAAAAACATTTGTTCCCAGCCGACTGGAGCAGCTTGAGAACAATTGAAGATTAGAGGCTTTATTCATAATTCCTGGTAAGTTCACTTAATTATACTTGAGAAATATATCCTTTTTATATTTATTTGAGTTAATGTATAAGCGATATCATGTCACAATAGCCTCCTATCCTGACATTTAGACAAGTGGCCTTGGTAACTTCTGTGCAGTAAACTGGGAATTGCTATCATAGCATAGTTAGACCAAATTTTAGATTTTTGGAAGTTACATTTTCTTATTGAGAGCACTTAAAGTAGTGTTTACCTAACTTTTATCATAAAGCCCAATGCGGACGATTGTCATAGTAACTACTATCTGTCGAAATAACTGACAAACAGCAAAATATGTGAAATTTAATTTTTTATATGTGTTCATTTGATTATATGTTTTAAATGTCCTATATAGGGCTTGGATTCTGGGGCGTGGCAGCCCTGTTGCTAGTCTCACGAATGTAAACATACAGCAAGTTGAACGAGAAGAGATGAGTAGAGAGAAAGAAAAAAAGATGTTAAAATCGCGAAAATGTTGTGGGAATTATAGGGATACGCTAAATATGGATGCTAGGGACCGGTATGTGGACAAAATCGGCACTATTAACAGTTTGGATCCATATGAAATTCCCAACAAATAGTGGAGTACCCACGGAGACTTGCTACCGCACTTTACAGATATCTTCGGCTACCTTATTTGTTTTGTGAGCGCCTACACTTCAGAATAATTCCGAAGCTACAAGTCATTGAAGTCTCATGTACAGTTCACAAATGGATATTTTCCTGTAAAATATCCCGTTAGCTCTTCAATCGGACCTGTCAAGTCTCTGTATTGTTGTCCTGTTGCTACTCCTTGCCCTTCCAGCAAACAGCTGTTTTCAAAGCATCCTTAGCGTGATGTTGGGCTTTTTAAGATAGCGTGGTTGTTGTGAGAGCACGATTTCATGCCAATCTGTAACTAAAGTCACGTTAGACCTAGCTTCACAAATCGCTTAACATTAGTTAATGCAGCAGTTTTGTAGTTCAATTTTTTATGTCAGCAGAGGGATATCAACAAAAAGATGAATGTTGAAATTTCCCGTATTATGGATGAGTAACCCAATAAATTTCCCTTATTTTACAATGTTGATTTAAGCTATATAAATTAATATTCAGATGTTATGTTCTCCGTGGTCGTGCCTCCAAGCAGGAAAGCGGTGTAAAGTTAATCCATTCTCATTTTATTTTCCCCACGTAATATGTTGCGCTATTACACCCCACAATACAGCAACGGTTTACCATGGTTGAAATTGTGGTGTATTTTGCCGGTTCTCCAAAGAATCGAACTCAGTCAGGGATTTTTCTCTCAGAAGAAAAGACTTTATTTTGCGCAAAACAAAGCCGAGAGCTTCTGGCAAGAAGATCTCTCGTATGCTATTTGGTTTTTCCTTTTATACATTATATGGGGCGGTTCCACATAGTCAACAACTTTATCTTTAGTCTACACATTTCATACATCCCTAGAGGAGAGGCCCTTCTGCTTGATTTACGCAGGCCCTCAATGTATATCTGACCCTGTGTTTCTTATCAGTTTGGTACATTCCAGGGCGTAGGCAACTTTCTATTAGCTTTTAATAGAATAATAATTTAAAACAAAAATGGCTAGATTCACATTGATTATATACTTGATTAATTAAAACCTTTCTACTAAAAATCTTCCACAAAATAGATTTTTAATTAATCAAATTAAGACACACGGATGAGAAGGGAGTATGTCTAAACACTGCGCAGTAGCCCGAGTAGCAGTAAAGGAGGCTGCCAACGTGGCGGCCATGCCAAGTAATGACATCACGACGCCCAAGCCCTATTGACGTGACGCCTTATTATAATAAGTGAAAGACATCTTTATATGCCTGACTGGACAAGTTAGCCTGATAAAAAAAAAAAGGACTGAGGAAGCATCGAAATGCGAGACTGATTCTGATTATATTAACGTTTCATTCAACATCAAAACAAGCTTAACGGCACACATAAACTCACGGAAAGTACATTAGGTAATTGTTCAACTGTTAAGTTTATTTATGATATAAGTAGCATCACAAGTGAGCTGTTTTCGTGAGTATCACGATTGCAAATACATAGTTCAATAAACAATTAGTTAACAAGTTACTTACTTCTTTTAGACACAATATTAACTGTTGTTCTATTTCACCAACGAAAATAGTTCCAAACAATGTTCAAAGCGAAACTATTTTGCTCATTCTCAAATCAAAACTAAGCAGTGTTTTTGCTGAATGATTCAGCTTTTTGAACGGATCGGTTCAATGAATGACTCAGTTGATTCACTCATTAAGTTATTCGCTGCCACCTAATGGCGGTTTAGTTTCACGTTTAAAAAGTATTATTGCATTTTTCCAACATTTATTAATTGTATTTTAAAAAATTTATGAAAACATTAATGTCATTACACAGTTGTAATTTTGAACTGTAAATTATTTAATTTGATTGGTGGTACAGTTCTACAATGTAAGATTATGATTTATAATTTATTATAGTTTGTTTATTCTAAAATGTATGCCATTTTCTGTGTTAATTTTGTATCATTTATGTGCTTTAAAGAAATCACAAGATTATTTTCTTTGTCTTTTAGGTGCAAAGAATAGCAGCTGATGTGGAGAATGTTTGATGCTTCAAGACTCTGAAGCTGATTTTATCAATCAATCACCTTTATTTATATAGTGTTTTAAACAAAATACATTGCGTCAAAGCACTGAACAACATTCATTTGGAAAACAGTGTGTCAATAATGCAAAATGATAGTTAAGGCAGTTCATCATTGAATTCAGTTATGTCATCTCTGTTCAGTTTAAATAGTGTCTGTGCATTTATTTGCAATCAAGTCAATGATATCGCTGTAGATGAAGTGACCCCAACTAAGCAAGCCAGAGGCGACAGCGGCAAGGAACCGAAACTCCATCGGTGACAGAATGGAGAAAAAAACCTTGGGAGAAACCAGGCTCAGTTGGGGGGGGCAGTTCTCCTCTGACCAGACGAAACCAGTAGTTCAGTTCCAGGCTGCAGCAAAGTCAGATTGTGCAGAAGAATCATCTGTTTCCTGTGGTCTTGTCCTGGTGGTCCTCTGAGACAAGGTCTTTACAGGGGATCTGTATCTGGGGCTCTAGTTGTCCTGGTCTCCGCTGTCTTTCAGGGATGTAGAGGTCCTTTCTAGGTGCTGATCCACCATTATGTCTGGATACGTACTGGATCCGGGTGACTGCAGTGACCCTCTGATCTGGTTACAGACTGGATCTGGTGGTCACGGTGACCTCGGAACAAGAGGGAAACAGACAAATATTAGCGTAGATGCCATTCTTCTAATGATGTAGCAAGTACATAGGGTGTTATGTGAAGTGTTTCCGGTTCCGGTTTACCTAATTAATGCAGCCTAAAAATCCTTTAACGGATTTGGATATTTAAAGCATATTAGTATGTTATGTGTATGCCAGGTTAAAGAGATGGGTCTTTAATCTAGATTTAAACTGCAAGAGTGTGTCTGCCTCCCGAACAATGTTAGGTAGGTTATTCCAGAGTTTAGGCACCAAATAGGAAAAGGACCTGCTGCCCGCAGTTGATTTTGATATTCTAGGTATTATCAAATTGCCTGAGTTTTGAGAACGTAGCGGACGTAGGGGAGTATAATGTAAAAGGAGCTCATTCAAATACGGAGGTGCTAAACCATTCAGGGCTTTATAAGTAATAAGCAATATTTAAAAATCTATACGATGTTTGATAGGGAGCCAGTGCAGTGTTGACAGGACTGGGCTAATATGGTCATACTTCCTGGTTCTAGTAAGAACTCTTGGTGCTGCATTTTGGACTAGCTGTAGTTTGTTTACTAAGCATGCAGAACAACCACCCAATAAAGCATTACAATAATCTAACCTTGAAGTCATAAATGCATGGATTAACATTTCTGCATTTGACATTGAGAGCATAGGCCGTAATTTAGATATATTTTTGAGATGGAAAAATGCAGTTTTACAAATGCTAGAAACGTGGCTTTCTAAGGAAAGATTGCGATCAAATAGCACACCTAGGTTCCTAACTGATGACGAAGAATTGACAGAGCAACCATCAAGTCTTAGACAGTGTTCTAGGTTATTACAAGCAGAGTTTTTAGGTCCTATAATTAATACCTCTGTTTTTTCTGAATTTAGTAGTAAGAAATTACTCGTCATCCAATTTTTTATATCGACTATGCATTCCATTAGTTTTTCAAATTGGTGTGTTTCACCAGGCCGCGAGGAAATATAGAGCTGAGTATAATCAGCATAACAGTGAAAGCTAACACCATGTTTCCTGATGATATCTCCCAAGGGTAACATATAAAGCGTGAAGAGTAGCGGCCCTAGTACTGAGCCTTGAGGTACTGCATACTGCACTTGTGATCGATATGATACATCTTCATTCACTGTTACGAACTGATGGCGGTCATATAAGTACGATTTAAACCATGCTAATGCACTTCCACTGATGCCAACAAAGTGTTCAAGCAAAAGAATGCTGTGGTCAATTGTGTCAAACGCAGCACTAAGATCCAATAAAACTAATAGAGAGATACACCCACGATCAGATGATAAGAGCAGATCATTTGTAACTCTAAGGAGAGCAGTATCAGGACTATGATACGGTCTAAATCCTGACTGGAAATCCTCACATATACCATTTTTCTCTAAGAAGGAATATAATTGTGAGGATACCACCTTTTCTAGTATCTTGGACAGAAAAGGGAGATTCGAGATTGGTCTATAATTAACTAGTTCTTTGGCGTCAAGTTGTGTTTTTTTTTTTTTTTTATGAGAGGTTTAAAAATAGCCAGTTTGAAAGTTTTGGGGACATATCCTAATGACAATGAGGAATTAACACAAAAGAGGACCTAAGACTTCTGGAAGCACCTCTTTTAGGAGCTTAGATGCTATAGGGTCTAACATACATGTTGTTGGTTTAGATGATTTAACAAGTTTATACAATTCTTCCTCTCCTATAGTAGAGAATGAGTGGAACTGTTCCTCAGGGGGTCTATAGTGCACTGTCTGATGTGATACTGTAGCTGACGGCTGAATGGTTGCAATTTTATCTCTAATAGTATCGATTTTAGAAGTGAAGTAGTTCATAAAGTCATTACTGCTGTGGTGTTGGGAAATGTCAACACTTGTTGAGGCTTTATTTTTCGTTAATTTAGCCACTGTATTGAATAAATACCTGGGGTTATGTTTGTTTTCTTATAAAAGAGAAGAAAAGTAATCAGATCTAGCAGTTTTTAATGCTTTTCTGTAGGATATGTTATTTTCTCACCAAGCAATACGAAATACCTCTAGTTTTGTTTTCCTCCAGCTGCGCTCCATTTTTCGGGCTGCTCTCTTTAGGGTGCGAGTATGCTCATTATACCATGGTGTCAAACAGTGTTAATTTCGTTGACTAAATATTTTCGTCATTATTTTCCTCACAAATATATTTTTGCGGACGGATATTTTTTTAACTAAAATAGAAGGCACTGATGGAGACTAAAACTATGACTAAATTGATTGACATTATCGTCAACGAATAAAGGACGAGACGAAAATAGACTGTGACGAAAATCAAATCAGCAGAGGGAGAGATGCGAGGAATGAGCAAAAGAACCGGCAAAACGGAACAGGCGAGACTGCATGAGAGAAGAGAACCAATCAGAGCCTGACCTATTGAGACGTGAAGCGAAGGTTTTCAGTTTTTAAATGAGCTCCCGGGAAGACGGCATTCGAAGAGGTGATGACTAAAAGAGCGACAAAATGTCCACAGCTCACTTCACGTTTGACAACGAACAAAACAAAACAAAGCGTTAAGCAAGCGGAGCGCTCATTCGTGGCAAGAACACCACCAATTTGAAAAGACATTTACAGACGAGCCACCCGGACATTTTCTCAAATGTAATTTCACAACGATGTTCTTTTGTTTATTGAGCTAAGCAAAATTGGAAGACTGCAGTGCGTAGATGTTGTAGCATTAAATATTACGAACTGGAAAGTACTGTAAAACAGCCCCTTCTTCAAGTTAGATGAGAGCACAATACTAATACGTAATATCATGATAAATACATTTGATTAATACTAATGTTTAGTATATTTTATAATGTTCTACTTGTTGACAATATCACAAATATTTCTATATTAGTCATGTGAAACATGAATGTTCACATCCTATCATTATACATACAAATCTAGCAATATTGTAGTATTTAAAACATACAATATTGCTAGACAAATGAATACCTTATAAAATCTTGTTACTTTTTTTATCCACCTAGCTGCCAACTTATTAAATATTTACTTTAAATGTATGCACTTATTGTTCAGCTCAGCTGTAAGCTTTAAGGTCCTGGACCTAACGTTATTTTTCTTTTATTGATGGTCAATTGGCAGCTAGTTATTGTATACATTATCATGACAGCGTTTGTTGCTGCATAAAAGCTTTTGAATCGAAATAAAGACACAATTGTGTTGAAATAAAGTTGAATTAGTGTTTTATATATTTTGGTTAAGTTTGTTTCCTATACCAGCTGTAAAAAATTGTCTAGTAAATCTGTTATTGATTTTAGTCTTATTTTAGTCGACTAAAATACCAAGCGATTTTAGTCGACTAAAATACCAAGCGATTTTAGTCGACTAAAATACCAAGCGATTTTAGTCGACTAAAATACCAAGCGATTTTAGTCGACTAAAATAAGACTAAAATTAAAACAAATCAGATGACTAAAACTTGACTAAAACTAAAAAGAATTATAGTCAAAAGACTAAGACTAAAACTAAATTAAAATTTTGTGTCAAAATTAACACTGGTGTCAAACTGTTTTCCTTAACCTTCCTTAAGCGTAAAGGAGCAACTGTATTTAAAGTGCTAGAAAAGAGAGAGTCCATAGTTTCTGTTACATCATCAAGTTGTTCTGAGGTTTTGGATATGCTTAGGAATTTGGATACATCGGGAAGATAACTTAAAAAGCAGTCTTTTGTGGTAGAAGTGATGGTTCTTCGATACTTGTAACAAGAAGTAGAATTTACAATTTTGGCTATATGAAATTTGCACAGAACTAAATAATGATCTGAGATATCATCACTTGGCTGAATAATTTCAACACTATCAACATCAATTCCATGTGACAGTATTAAATCTAGAGTATGATTTCGACAATGAGTAGGTCCTGAAACATGTTGTCTAACACCAATAGAGTTCAGAATGTCTATAAATGCTGATCCCATTGCATCTGTTTCATTATCGACATGGATATTAAAATCACCAACTATTAAAACTTTATCTGCAGCCACAACTAACTCAGATGTAAAATCACCAAACTGTTTAATAAAGTCTGTATGGTGGCCTGGTGGCCTGTATACAGTAGCCAGTACAAACATAACAGGGGATTTATCATTAACATTTGTTTCTCTGGATAATGTTATATGTAGCACCATTACTTCAAACGAGTTATACTTGAAGCCTGCCCTCTGAGAAATCCTGAAAACGTTGTTATAAATTGAAGCAACACCTCCACCTTTGCCTTTTAGACGTGGCTCGTGTTTATAACAGTAATCTTGGTGGGTGGACTCATTTAATATAATGTAATCATCAGGTTTTAGCCAGGTTTCTGTCAAACAGAGCACATTTATATTATGATCAGTTATCATATTATTTACAAAAAGTGTTTTCGTAGAAAGGGATCTGATATTCAATAAGCCAAGCTTTATCATGTGTTTATCCATATTGCATTTGTTTTTTATTTGTTAAACCTCAATTAAATTATTAACCTTAACTTGGTTTGGACGTTTTTTTGTATTTTCTAGTTCGGGGAACAGACACAGTCTCTATTGTGTGATATCTAGGTGAAAAAGTCTCTATGTGCTGAGAATTAACTGACCTCTGTGACGGGAGGCAGCTAGCAGACGGTCGGTTTAGCCAGTCTGTCTGCTTCCTGACCTGGGCCCCAGTTAGTCAAGTATGAACTCTAAGACTATTTGCCATATTTCTAGAGAGAAGAGCAGCTCTACCCCGCGAGGGATGAAGACCATCTCTTTTAAACAGGTCAGGTCTGCCCCAAAAGCTCATCCAATTGTCTATGAAACCTATGTTATGCTGTAGGCACCACTTAGACATCCAGCCATTGAGTGATGACAATCTGCTCTGCATCTCGTCACCAGGGTAAGCAGGGAGGGGACCAGAGCATATTACAGTGTCTGACATCATGCTTGCAAGTTCACAACACCTCTTTAAAGTTATTTTTAGTGATCTCCGACTGGCGAAGTCGAACATCATTAGCGCCAGCATGAATAACAGTCTTACTGTATTTACGTTTAGCATTAGCCAGCACTTTTAAATTTGCCAAGATGTCAGGCGCTCTGGCTCCCGGTAAACATTTGACTATGGTGGCTGGTGTTTCTATATTCACGTTCAGTACAATAGAATCACCAATAACTAGAGCACTTTCATCAGGTTTCTCAGTGGGTGCATCACTGAGTGGGGAGAACCTGTTTAATGTTTTGATCGGAACAGAAGAGCGGTGTTTTGACCCACGAATACGCTGCCTCACCGTCACCCAGTTGCCCTGCTGCAGGGGCTCTGTTTCCGGAACCGAACAATGTACAGGAATCCCTGAGCTAGACGCATCCAAAGCCGTATCTAAAGCCCTAACATTCTTACTGTCCTCAATTAAAGTCTGGATGCGTGTCTCTAATTCTGAAATCTTCTCTGTCAGCCTAACTATTTCCCTGCATTTATCACATGTGAATCCCTCATCTGCGACAGAGATAGATAAACTGTACATGTGGCAAGAGGTGCAAATAACGATAGCAGGCGAAGCCATTACTTACCGTGCTTGAAATATTCTTACTGTGGTTGTTTGATGAACTTGTGAAAAACTGGAGCGAGAGAGAGGAGAGGAGAAAAGAAAACGCTAATGAAAAGCTAACGAGTGCTAACGCTTTGCAGGTGTACTGCACTCACGGAAAAGTGAACGATCAAAGTTAATCTGATAAGATTGATTGATAATATCAGAAATATGGTGTGAATTAAGTTATATTTTACCACCAGTTATATTTTAAAAACAAACAAACAAACAGACAGTGATTTTATGATTTTTATGATTTTATTAGGTAATGTATTAATTCTTTAAATCATTTGATAGAACGTGTAATTTAGATTACATTTTATATTGAAATACTGCATTGTAGGCTACATTATTGCTTATATTTATTCATTTCAGGTCCACCCAGTGGCTTTTGACTATTTGAGGGTCAGATGGTTGTGAATTCATACCTCAACTTTGTAGCTGGATTTGGAGTCTTATTACAACTTCAGTCTGGCATCCCAGGAGCAGGCATCTTTTGCACACTTGAATTTTTTCAAGGTAACAAGTTTTACTTAAGTAATTTCATTTGCGAAAAAGGTTACTTATTTAGTTTAAAGGGTTACTCCACCCCATAATGACAATTTAGTCATTAATCACTGTTAAAATGATTACCAGCGATTGATGTCGTTTCAAACCCGTAAAAGCTTTGTTCGTCTTCAGAAGACAATTTAAGATATTTTGAATGAGAACAGGGAGGCTTGCGTCTGTCCCAACGACAGCCAAAAATTAACAATGTCTAAGCCCAGAAAAGTATGAAAAGCATCGTCAGAATCTGCCATCAGTGGTTCAACTGTAATTTTACAAAGCTACAAGAATACTTTTTGTTTGCAAAGAAAACAAAAATAACAACTTTGTTCAACAAAGACGTTATTTTTGTTTTTGTTCAAATCAAAGCGTAAATAAATATAGAAAGCGTGTCCATGTGACCCAGCTGGCATAGAACAGTGGCTGTAGTTTGTGTCCAACAAATACTCTCCAAAATGGCACTACACTGACGGAGAGGAGGTGAATTGTTGAATTAATCATTATTTTTTGTTTTCTTTCCATACAAAAAGTATTGTCGTTGCTTCATAACGTTAGGTTGAACCACAGATGGACTATTCTGATGATGTCTTTCATACTTTTCTGGGCCTTGACAGTTGTATTTACTTGGCAGTCAGTGGGATGGTCAGAATCCTCCCGGATGCATCCAAAATATCTTAAATTGTGTTCCGAAGACGAACAAAGCTTTTACGGGTTTGGAACGACATGGAGGTAAGTGATTAATGGCAAGATTTTAATTTTGGGGTGGAGTATTGGTAAATGCTGATTGTATTGTATAAGTGCAGGGCTGGACTGGGACAAAAAAAGGGCTCTGGCATTTTTGCTCAGACCGGCCCACCACAATCGGTCCGACATAACCAACCAGTACACCATCCTTGTGGTCCCTGTTCATATCTACCATTCCATTCCCAAAAACCCCTACAAAGCTGAGAACTAAGTGCCATGGACCAGTGTCCCAGAGCAAGTGGACCAGTGTACTCATTCTCTCTTGACTGACTCCCTGGTGATCAAAGGTGCCCTTCTCCACTACTGCTAACTCAACCTGGCTTGACTATACATAAAGACAAAGAGAGAGATGATTACAATTATTTGGAAGAGTTATTAAAAGTACACTTAGTAAGGATCCATTTTGGTTATATAGTCCTGTATTCTTGAAGACCAGGATTTCTAGATGGACAATGTGCTCCATGTTATAAAAGCTAGTTAATCCTTTAGAACACAATAGAATGTGGATGTAGAATACTGCTAATTCTAAAAAGATTTTTTTTTTCAAAGAACCAGACAGCAGAAAAACTAGTTTACAATTGCAAGTATAGGCTACTTTGTTTTAAAGAGCACAAACCCCTCTTTAATATGACACCAAACAACATTTAGCTCTCATTGTTGAGATACTTCCCATAAAAAAGAAAAACAAACTATACTACCAAATTATTCACACAAAACATCCTAATAATATATATGATATTCAAATTTCTCACTCACCATTAATATTGCATATAAATGATATTGGAAATTCATTAGAAACATGAGAAAATATTTACTTTGTTGAATATACAGCTTTCAAAATGCAAGGCGGGTTGTAATCCCCAAAATATCATGCGCTAGCTACTTCTCTCCCGACGTGTAACTCGTCGTGGGCGCTTTGACGCAGCCATTTTGAGTAATAATTAAAAATAATCAAATGGCATCATTTAAGTTTTCTAGAGAAGGGCCGTATGTCCATTATGGGTTTTAAAGGGTTAACATTAAAATAGTCAGTCGAAGTTGTACCATGCTTACCATTTCTATTACACTCTCCTGCTCAGTCTGTCCCTCCTTGACATCACTATCAGACACTTGCACCTCTGTATGGGCGCCGCCGGCACCGCCGTGGCTAGTCACCTCCATGTGCTATGTTCACCTGTTCTTGCAAAATGTCGTCAGGTACTGTAGGCTTGGAAACTGAAGCTACAGCCAGGGCCGGCTCTAGGTTATTTGGTGCCCAAGGTGAAAGAGACCCCTCCGGAAAAAACAACTGCGTGTGCGCAGCTTTCATAATACGATACATACATTTAATGAACTTTTTTTTTTTTAATTCTGCAATTTTGCGGCCCGTCCAGCAGATGGACAAAGCCGGCCCTGGCTACAGCACTAAACATGTTGGTTATTTTTGCACATGTTTAGCCATCAACCTCTAGAATTTTTTTTTTTTTTGGCCCGCAACTTCTCCGCACCCCCCATTGCGCTTTTGTTTCTGCACTGAGCCACTGACTGCATTTGACACAAGAAATGGAGGGGGAGGGGTGGAGCCTGTTAAGAGATGATTGGGCCAGTCCAGTGTCAGTATGCAAAATTAACCAATGGGCCACTGTCCCTGCTTTATGGGCCAGTCGTTGTCCAATAAAAAAAAAAATAATAATAAAAAAAAAAATATTATATCGACCGGCCCCCAAGTGCGTCGGCCCACTGGGCATTTGCCCGATATGCCAGATTACCAGTCCAGCCCTGTATAAGTGGCATATTGACATTTATTTTATTGAGCTAGTTTCATTTGATACATAACTTTATCCTGATGCTTTTACTTGTTTTTATGTGCAGATGTTTTCTTAGAATCACAACACTCACTGGATACAAGACGGACACATAGAGGCAAAACGAGTGGAAAAGTCTCAGAAGAGGGACAACCCTCATGTGTGTGCTCATCTCAGAAAGTTGATGGATTTTCAGTATGTATTTATTAAATTGTCTTTTGCAGGAATATTCTTAATTTAATAGAACATAAGCTCAAACTGTAATGAGTCATCACCAGACGGGGAATCCATCTTGCAAGCTTTATTAAACAACTCGTGGTCGTAAAGGCAGGGGTCAAGACCAGCAAACACAACAGTAGAGATAACCAGTATTGTCGTCAAACACAGGCAATAGATCGGGATCACAGGCAATATTCAGAGTCCAATAAACAATCCAAGGTCAAGAGGCGGGCGGCAATGGTTCAAGAAACGACAAACAAACAGAACTGGTAAACAGGAAATCAAACACGGGAAATAACGCTTGGAAATGTCAGCCGGAGCAAAACAAGACTTCGCGTTAAGCTGATGTAGTTGTGCAGCTTATATAGCAGTACAAATGAGCTGCACCTGTGTGGTTATCAGAGTCCAAGGCACGGGGTAGATGGGTAGTGTAGTTGTGAATCAGTTTAAGTGAGTGTGTGGGTGCGTGAGAGTCAATATTCAGGAGATGGAGCCCTCTGCTGGCCAGTAGAGGGAATCACGGGGTTCGTCTCCATGACACAAACAACAGAATTTGTGATTTAATGTTGATTCCAGCATTTTATTTTAATCATTTTCTTTAAAACCTGTTAAAAAGAGATGGCCTTCATCCCTCCTGGGGTGGCGCCACACTTTTCTCTCTAGAAATATGGCAAATAGTCTTAGAGTTCATACTTGACTAACTGTCTATGTCAGCTAATTCTCAGCACATAGAGACTCTTTCACCTAGATATCACACTATAGAGACTGTGTCTGTTCCCCGAACTAGAAAATACAAAAAACGTCCAAACCAAGTTAAGGTTAAAACTTTAATTGAGGTTCAACAAATAAAAAACAAATGGGATATGGATAAACAAATGATAAAGCTTGGCTTATTGAATATCAGATCCATTTCTACGAAAACACTTTTTGTAAATAATATGATAACTGATCATAATATAGATGTGCTCTGTTTGACAGAAACCTGGCTAAAATCTGATGATTACATTATTTTAAATGAGTCGACCCCCAAGATTACTGTTATAAACACGAGCCACGTCTAAAAGGCAAAGGGGGAGGAGTTGCTTCAATTTATAACAACGTTTTCAGGATTTCTCAGAAGGCAGGCTTCAAGTATAACTCGTTTGAAGTAATGGTGCTACATATCGTGGCTACAAGTCGTGGACTAATGGTTAGAGGGTTGGATTCCCAATCGAAGGGTAGTGAGTTCTAGTCTCGGGCCGGACGGAATTGTGGGTGGGGGGAGTGCATGTACAGTTCTCTCTCCGCCTTCAATACCATGACTTAGGTGCCCTTGAGCAAGGCATCGAACCCCCAACTGCTCCCCGGGCGCCGCAGCATAAAATGGCTGCCCACTGCTCTGGGTGTGTGCTCAAAGTGTGTGTGTGTGTGTGTGTGTTCACTGCTCTGTGTGTGTGCATTTCGGATGGGTTAAATGCAGAGCACAAATTCTGAGTATGTGTCACCATACTTGGCTGAATGTCACTTCACTTTTATAACATTATCCAGAGAAACAAATGTTAATGATAAATCCCCTGTTATGTTTGTACTGGCTACTGTATACAGGCCACCAGGCCACCATACAGACTTTATTAAAGAGTTTGGTGATTTTACATCCGAGTTAGTTCTGGCTGCAGATAAAGTTTTAATAGTTGGTGATTTTAATATCCATGTCGATAATGAAAAAGATGCATTGGGATCAGCATTTATAGACATTCTGAACTCTATTGGTGTTAGAAAACATGTTTCACGACCTACTCATTGTCGAAATCATACTCTAGATTTAATACTGTCACATGGAATTGATGTTGATAGTGTTGATTATTTAGCTCTGTGCAAACTTCATATAGCCAAAATTGTAAATTCTACTTCTTGTTACAAGTATCGAAGAACCATCACTTCTACCACAAAAGACTGCTTTTTAAGTTATCTTCCTGATTTATCCAAATTCTTTAGCATATCCAAAACCTCAGAACACCTTGATGATGTAACAGAAACTATGGACTCTCTCTTTTCTAGCACTTTAAATACAGTTGCTCTTTTACGCTTATAATGAGCATACTCGCACCCTAAAGAGAGCAGCCCGAAAAATGGAGCGCAGCTGGAGGAAAACAAAACTAGAGGTATTTCGTATTGCTTGGTGGGAAAGTAACATATCCTACAGAAAAGCATTAAAAACTGCTAGATCTGATTACCTTTCTTCTCTTTTATAAGAAAACAAATATAAACCCAGGTATTTATCCAATACAGTGGCTAAATTAACGAAAAATGACAGTTGACAAGTTGACATTTCCCAACACCACAGCAGTAATGACTTTATGAACTACTTTACTTCTAAAATCGATACTATTAGAGATAAAATTGCAACCATTCAGCCGTCAGCTACAGTATCACATCAGACAGTGCACTATAGACCCCCTGAGGAACAGTTCCACTCATTCTCTACTATAGGAGAGGAAGAATTGTATAAACTTGTTAAATCATCTAAACCAACAACATGTATGTTAGACCCTATACCATCTAAGCTCCTAAAAGAGGTGCTTCCAGAAGTCATAGGTCCTCTTCTGACTATTATTAATTCCTCATTGTCATTAGGATATGTGCCCAAAACCTTCAAACTGGCTGTTATTAAGTCTCTCTTAAAAAAAAAAAACACAACTTGACCCCATAGAACTAGTTAATTATAGAACAATCTCGAATCTCCCTTTTCTGTCCAAGATAATAGAAAAGGTGGTATCCTCACAATTATATTCCTTCTTAGAGAAAAATGGTATATGTGAGGATTTCCAGTCAGGATTTAGACCATATCATAGTACTGAGACTCCTCTCCTTAGAGTTACAAATGATCTGCTCTTATCATCTGATCGTGGGTGTATCTCTCTATTAGTTTTATTGGATCTTAGTGCTGCGTTTGACACAATTGACCACAGCATTCTTTTGCATAGACTTGAACACTTTGTTGGCATCAGTGGAAGTGCATTAGCATGGTTTAAATCGTACTTATATGACCGCCATCAGTTCGTAGCAGTGAATGAAGATGTATCATATCGATCACAAGTGCAGTATGGAGTACCTCAAGGCTCAGTACTAGGGCCACTACTCTTCATGCTTTATATGTTACCCTTGGGAGATATCATCAGGATACATGGTGTTAACTTTCACTGTTATGCTGATGATACTCAGCTCTATATTTCTTCGTGGCCCGGTGAAACACACCAATTTGATAAACTAATGGGATGCATAGTCGATATAAAAAAATGTATGACGAGTAATTTCTTACTGCTAAATTCAGAAAAAAAACAGGTGTTAATTATAGGACCTAAAAACTCTGCTTGTAATAACCTAGAACACTGTCTAAGACTTGATGGTTGCTCTGTCAATTCTTCGTCATCAGTTAGGAACCTAGGTGTGCTATTTGATCACAATCTTTCTTTAGAAATTACGGCCTATGCTCTCAATGTCAAATGCAGAAATGTCAATCCATGCATTTATGATTTTTGGGTGTTTGTTCTGCACGCTTAGTAAACAAACTAAAGCTAGTCCAAAATGCAGCAGCAAGAGTTCTTACTAGAACCAGGAAGTATGAACATATTAGCCCGATCCTGTCATCGCTGCACTGGCTCCCTATCAAACATCGTATAGATTTTAAAATATTGCTTATTACTTATAAAGCCCTGAATGGTTTAGCACCTCAGTATTTGAATGAGCTCCTTTTACAATATACTCCTTTACGTCCGCTACGTTCTCAAAACTCAGGCAATTTGTAATAATACCTAGAATATCAAAATCAACTGAGGGCGGCAGATCCTTTTCCTATTTGGCGCCTAAACTCTGGAATAACCTACCTAACATTGTTCGGGAGGCAGACACACTCTTGCAGTTTAAATCAAGATTAAAGACCCATCTCTTTAACCTGGCATACACATAACATACTAATATGCTTTTAATATCCAAATCCGTTAAAGGATTTTTAGGCTGCATTAATTAGGTAAACCGGAACCGGAAACACTTCACATAACACCCTATGTACTTTCTACATCATTAGAAGAATGGCATCTACGCTAATATTTGTCTGTTTCTCTCTTGTTCCGAGGTCACCGTGGCCACCAGATCCAGTGTGTATCCAGTTCAGAGGGTCACTGCAGTCACCCAGGTCCAGTACGTATCCAGACATGATGGTGGATCAGCACCTAGAAAGGACCTCTACTGCCCTGAAAGACAGCGGAGACCAGGACAACTAGAGCCCCAGATACAGATCCAATGTAAAGACCTTGTCTCAGAGGACCACCAGGACAAGACCACAGGAAACAGATGATTCTTCTGCACAATCTGACTTTGCTGCAGCCTGGAATTGAACTACTGGTTTCGTCTGGTCTGAGGAGAACTGGCCCCCAACTGAGCCTGGTTTCTCCCAAGGTTTTTTTCTCCATTCTGTCACCGATGGAGTTTTCTGTCGCGGCAAGGAAAATCAGAGAGAATATTAAAAGACCCAACTCATCCCGCAATGTTTCATCACAACGACTGGAATACAGTAGCAGCTTTATTAATAAATGTGGTCATACAAGTAGAGATCAATGCACAGGTAAGGCAATATAGTAGATCAGACAGAATCATAAACCAGTACTAAGCTTAAGGTCGGGACAGGTGGCAATCAAACAACAACAATAATCCAAAGAGAAGTACACAGTCCAAGGGGCAGGCAGCAAAGGGTCAGAAACAATGGCAGGCAGGGTAATAACAATAGGCAGTCCAATGATATAGAAACTAGCACTCAGAAAAAGTTCATCAAGGCACAAAAAGACTTCACAGTGAGCCTGAGCGTAAGCCTGCTATAAATAGCCGGGTTAATGAGGCACAGGTGTCGGGGATGATCAGTGCCAGGTAAGGGGCTCATGGGAGATGAAGTGCAAAGAGAATTATCAAAAATCCAGTGATGGTGATCTTTTGTACCTTCTGCGATCAGATTTATTAATCAAAAAGGTATGTGATTCAGTATAATGGTATTTATGTGTTTTGTAGTATGTGTCTTAGTTTTTTTGCTGGTGTGGTTAAAGACAAATTTCAACCATGGCTGACAATAAAGATGTATTGTATGTTATTCAATTTCAAATTGTCTTTTCTCTTTGAAAGGTTATAAGCTCTTGGTACATAAAGCAGGTCTGTAAAGTTCACCAGATTAAAGTCTCAAATCCAAAGGGATATTCTTTATAAAAGTTAAGACTTGTTCACGCCCTCCTAAAACGCCTAATTTAAACATGTCTACATCACTGAGTGGGAAGATTTGCATGGCACTGCCGAAATGTTCACAAAAAAAAAAAGAAGGCGTAACTTTTATTCTCGATGTAGTATGGTTGTTGCCGCCATGTTGTTTCATTGTGAAAGCGAAACTACTTTGTTTGGCCTTCCAAAAGAGATCGACATTCGCTTCATCATGGCTAGAGCTGATCCATGCTGGTCGCTGAAGAAATGCCAATTAACGTACACCTCACTTTTCAATCAATCAATCAATCAATCAATCACCTTTATTTATATAGTGCTTTAAACAAAATACATTGCGCCAAAGCACTGAACAACATTCATTTGGAAAACAGTGTCTCAATAATGCAAAATGATAGTTAAAGGCAGTTCATCATTGAATTCATTGATGTCATCTCTGTTCAGTTGAAATAGTGTCTGTTTTAATTTGCAATCAAGTCAACGATATCGCTGTAGATGAAGTGACCCCAACTAAGCAAGCCAGAGGCGACAGCGGCAAGGAACCGAAACTCCATCGGTGACAGAATTGAGAAAAAAACCTTGGGAGAAACCAGGCTCAGTTGGGGGGCCAGTTCTCCTCTGACCAGACGAAACCAGTAGTTCAATTCCAGGCTGCAGCAAAGTCAGATTGTGCAGAAGAATCATCTGTTTCCTGTGGTCTTGTCCTGGTGCTCCTCTGAGACAAGGTCTTTACAGGGGATCTTTATCTGGGCTCTAGTTGTCCTGGTCTCCGCTGTCTTTCAGGGCAGTAGAGGTCCTTTCTAGGTGCTGATCCACCATCTGGTCTGGATACGTACTGGATCCGGGTGACTGCAGTGACCCTCTGATCTGGACACAGACTGGATCTGGTGGCCACGGTGACCTCGGAACAAGAGAGAAACAGACAAATATTAGCGTAGATGCCATTCTTCTAATGATGTAGAAAGTACGGTGTTATGTGAAGTGTTTCCGGTTCCAGTTTACCTAATTAATGCAGCCTAAAAATCCTTTAACGGATTTGGATATTAAAAGCATATTAGTATGTTATGTGTATGCCAGGTTAAAGAGATGGGTCTTTAATCTAGATTTAAACTGCAAGAGTGTGTCTGCCTCCCGAACAATGTTAGGTAGGTTATTCCAGAGTTTAGGCGCCAAATAGGAAAAGGATCTGCCGCCCGCAGTTGATTTTGATATTCTAGGTATTATCAAATTGCCTGAGTTTTGAGAACGTAGCGGACGTAGAGGAGTATAATGTAAAAGGAGCTCATTCAAATACTGAGGTGCTAAACCATTCAGGGCTTTATAAGTAATAAGCAATATTTTAAAATCTATACGATGTTTGATAGGGAGCCAGTGCAGTGTGGACAGGACCGGGCTAATATGGTCATACTTCCTGGTTCTAGTAAGAACTCTTGCTGCTGCATTTTGGACTAGCTGTAGTTTGTTTACCAAGCGTGCAGAACAACCACCCAATAAAGCATTACAGTAGTCTAACCTTGAAGTCATAAATGCATGGATTAACATTTCTGCATTTGACATTGAGAGCATAGGCCGTAATTTAGATATATTTTTGAGATGGAAAAATGCAGTTTTACAAATGCTAGAAACGTGGCTTTCTAAGGAAAGATTGCGATCAAGTAGCACACCTAGGTTCCTAACTGATGACGAAGAATTGACAGAGCAACCATCAAGTCTTAGACAGTGTTCTAGGTTATTACAAGTAGAGTTTTTAGGCCCTATGATTAACACCTCTGTTTTTTCTGAATTTAGCAGTAAGAAATTACTCGTCATCCAATTTTTTATATCGACTATGCATTCCATTAGTTTTTCAAATTGGTGTGTTTCACCGGGCTGCGAGGAAATATAAAGCTGCGTATCATCAGCATAACAGTGAAAGCTAACACCATGTTTCCTGATGATATCTCCCAAGGGTAACATATAAAGCGTGAAGAGTAGCGGCCCTAGAACTGAGCCTTGAGGTACTCCATACTGCACTTGTGATCGATATGATACATCTTCATTCACTGCTACGAACTGATGGCGGTCATATAAGTACGATTTAAACCATGCTAATGCACTTCCACTGATGCCAACAAAGTGTTCAAGTCTATGCAAAAGAATGTTGTGGTCAATTGTGTCAAACGCAGCACTAAGATCCAATAAAACTAATAGAGAGATACACCCACGATCAGATGATAAGAGCAGATCATTTGTAACTCTAATTAGAACGATGAGCTTTGTGAAAATCAACACATTTCAGAAAGGTGGTGTGATGTAGTGTTATATGCATTTATGGTGTAATTGCATATTGATATTGACTCTACTAGAGGGCTACCTTGGGTTGACTTAGTGGGGGTTACGGTATTAGACGAGTTAGACAGTGGTTTTGCATGAGCGGGTTAGCAGCAGGAGCTGCTTGTGTTCTATAATAAATATGTGGTTCTGAGTTATAACTCTCTGTGTACGTAGTCTACTGGATACACTGCAACAGAAGAAACACGACATGGTGTCAGAAGAGAAATTTCACGAACCCGAGCCTGCGTTCGACAGCACTGAGACTTGACGAAGATAGTGAGCTCATCCTGACTTAAGTGAGTCTGCCATAGTAAAAAAAAAAAAAAAAAAATTCCAACAAACATGGATCAGTTCAGATTACCACCTCAATTAGTCCTGTCGGGGAATACAGGTGAAAACTGGAGAAGATGGATACAGCGGTTCAACATTTACATGACTGCTACTGGTTCAGATTCAAAAAGTGAAAAGGTAAAAATCGCAATTCTCCTTCATGCTTTAGGAGAGGAGGCCTTAGAAGTATACAATTCACTGTCTATTGAGCCAGATGGGGAGAATGAAACAATGCAAGATATAGTAACTGCACTGGAGAAGTATTGCCTACCCAGAAAGAATGTTGTTTTTGAAAGGCACCAATTCTGGGCCTACCCCATGCCTGATTCGATTACCATCGATAAGTAAGTCACAGAACTAAAACAAAAGAGTAAGGACTGTGAATTTTGCTCAACAGAATCTGACATGATAAGAGACAAGATTGTGTTCAGTATCAGTGAGCAACGTTTAAAGGAGAGGCTCTTAAGAGAAACAAACCTGACTCTTGAAAAAACTGTGGATATTTGCAGAGCGGCAGAGGCAGCTAAAACACAGATTGAAGCAATGGGAGAGCAGAATAAAACTGTTCATGCCATTAAAAAGAATACAAAAGATGCAAAACAGAACAAGAGATATGAAAGAACATCATCTCAACAGCACAAAGCAGTTTCATTCACCTGCAAAAAGTGTGGAAAATCTCACCTCCCACGACGGTGTCCAGCCTTTGGCGCAACATGTCATTCCTGTGGAAAACGGAATCACTTTGCCTCAGTGTGCATGTCTGAACAAAAAGACACAATGCCTAAACACAATAGAAATGTCACTGTTGATTCATTATTCATCGGGTCAGTTGAACTAAAACTAAACTAAAGTCCGCCCCTGGTTGCAGGAGGGGCAACCAATAGCATATGCGTCCAGGTCTTTAACAGATACAGAAAAGAACTACGCCCAGATTGAAAAGGAGCTACTGGTGATTGTCTTTTCGACCAAAAAGTTCCATCAGTATGTGTACGGACGCTGTGTGAATGTCCAGTCTGACCATAAGCCATTGGAGGCTCCACTAGAGGGCTACCTTGGGTTGACTTAGTGGGGGTTACGGTATTAGACGAGTTAGACAGTGGTTTTGCATGAGCAGGTTAGCAGCAGGAGCTGCTTGTGTTCTATAATAAATATGTGGTTCTGAGTTATAACTCTCTGTGTACGTAGTCTACTGGATACACTGCAACAGAAGAAACACTACAGGTGGCGTATAGAGGAGCAACAATAATGGAATAAGGGAATTGAAAAAAATATTTTTTCTTTTAACCTTAAACCGCATAAACACGTTACATGTGGTACACAACATAATACTATTTTTAGCAACGAAATATGACCCATTTAATAATTTTATACTAAAATAACTTCAAAACATACAAGTAGCAAATAATACAGAGCGTAGAAACCAGGGGCGGACTTTACCATTAGGCAAAGGTCGGCAATTGCCTTGGGCCCCGAGCTACCTAGGGGCCCCCAAAATGCCCCATTAACTTGCTTAAAGATTTTTATTTTTTTTGACTTCGTGCAAAATATATATTTCTAAAACTCCATTTGCGAAAAATGGCATCAAATCATTAGTGTCGCAGACAGGAAGGCCCCCCCACCTCACTACATTGGACTATTCCATTATTTCACTTACTGCGCATCTGCGAAAGTGACAAGGCTGTAATGCGCCAAAAAACTGACGAAGAAGAAGTGATTGACAGTGATAGACATTGTGTACAGAGAGAGATTGTTGACAGTAAAAATGAAGCGAAGCTACCCAAGCGGTGCTGAAAAAAGGAAAAACAGGAGGAAAGCAAAAAGTTTTTAGCAAAATTGATGAGTAATGAGTACTAGCAGTCACTAGCCGCATTTCCACTGTCGGCCCAGTGCGAGCCAGGGCTTAAAAGAGGCCGTTTGTTTGCATGCTTTGTTATATATTCAAATTCAAAATCATCGATGTTTTAATTATAGAATTGATTTAATTTATCAGGACTCAAAATTAATCACACATAAATACACTTATTTCTATTTTATTTATTTATTTTTAACGCTTATGAAAATAGCCTGCTTATTCAGTCGAGTCTGTTTCTGTTTATTAGCCACAGTATAGCCGTCACATTTAAAATGAATGATAATATCTCTATTTTTATAAAAGCTCCCGAACAAAAAACATTATTAGGCTATATTCTTTTATGATAGGCAACGTGAGATAAACTCTCGAGACGAGGCTTGTGAAAGATAATATAAGTTACTTAATACACGATTGTGATAGAGAATAAGAAGCTGACGTCTGATTTCTTCAAGCGGTCATATTTTACCATGTTTACTATGGTAACATGTTTAGCGTGCATATCTTTTTCATCGCTTATAAATATTTCTGCATTGTATGGTGATTATCCACATTGGATCAAGTTATTTCAAACACTCGCTGCTGACTGAAAGAGAGTTTTGAGCTCAACTTATTTTAAAAAAAAGTGTTTAATGCTGGTGTTAAAGCTGTTATCTTTCTGAAATGATCCTCGGCGCAGACTCGTTATTTTTATAAAAGCTCACGAACAAAAATCATTATTATATTTTGATGATATACAACGTGGAGCTAAACTCTTGAAACGAGACGACAGATAAAATGTTACTTAATAAATACACAATTGTAATAGAGAGTAAGAAGCTGACGTCTGATTTCTCCAAGCGGTCATATTTAACATGTTTACTGTGTAACGTTAATGTTTAGCGTGCATAGTCTTTTACATCACTTATAAATATTTCTGCCTTGTTTAGTGATTATAATCCACATCAGATCAAGTTATTTCAAACACTTGCTGCTAACTAAGAGTGAGTTTTGAGCTCAACTTATTTTAAAACGTCTTTAATGCTGGTGTTTAAGCTGTTATCTTTCTGAAATGATCCGCGCTGACGCTCTCTAGACACGGAGAAACTCCGCCTTTGTTCATAACTCCTCCTCTAGCCCCAGCTGGCCCGCTTTAGCCCAAGGTTTTCATCGGGCCCAAAAACCCTGGCCGTTGGCCCCGAGGAAGCCCCGGCGAGGCACGATCAAGCCCTGGAAGTGACAGTGGAAACGCGGTCTTAGCTCGGTCTTAGCGGTCTTAGCTCGGTAGTGGAAACACGGCTATTCTGACCAATTTGTTACACTTGAACTTGAAGATGACCAAGCACTCTGGCCAAAACATCTCACTGACAAAGAACGCTGCTTAATTCTGCAGAGAGGCCCTGTTCAGAGCAAGGATAGAATTTATCCTTTTTATTTTTCTTCTTTTTTTCTTACAGATACAACTCCAGATGTCTATAAATCATTGCTGTGTGAAGACTGCTGAAGAGAAGTAACAAGTAGGGCTTTTTTTTTTTTAAATAAGGATTGAGAAAAGGAGGGAAACAAGAGATGTAGAGGGCCCCATGTCTGTGTTTGCCTTGGGCCCCAAAATGTCTAAATCCACCCCTGGTAGAAACATATTACAAACAACAAACAAAGAGTGCTTTCAGTATTTAAGATCATCTGAACGTTTTCCTTACAAGAAAGATTTTTCTTCATCTTTGTGTTGTTTTTTACTATGACATCATAGGCAGCAGGAGATCTATTAAGCTGCATTCACACAAGGTTCTCTTTTGAAATGTAAAAAGTAATGTGGTTTGTCCTATCTATTTATTCCCTTAAGACATAACTGGCTGTGTTTACATAACTTTTGCATCATGAAACCATTTTGAGCTGCAAGTCCATTAAACCACTTACATGGAGTCGAGCACAGCAACATTCACAAACAGTCTTACCAAACAAAGCGTGTCAAGCATTTCATTTCTGTTAGTGAGGTTCATATTAAAAAAAAAAAAAAAAAAAGAAGTCCACTGCTTTCCAAACCACATAAATGATGACTTCATAGAGCATTTGTAAGGAAAATACAGACGTGCGAGTCTGCACACTTCAAGTAACATCAAATAAAGCGTGCGTCTCTCACAGCGCATTCTGTGCAATGAAGCTCACAAATTTCCTTGTATGAAATTCTCAGACTTGATCCAGAATCACTGGAGAGAGAATTGATGAACTGATGAACTGATTTGAGAATTGAAGCACTGATGAATTGATTTTTTTTTCTTACTTGTGACTGTCCCATGAACTGCTTAGTAAATTTCACTGTCAAGGTCCAGAAAAGAATGAAAGACATCATTTGACGATGTCTTTCATACTTTTCTGGACCTTGACAGTGAAATTTACTTGGCAGTCAATGGGACAGTCACAAGGCTCCCGGATTTCATCTAAAATAGCTTAAATTGTGTTCTGAAGACGAAGGAAGCTTTTGGAATGACATGGGGTCAAGTGATTAATTACAAAATTGTCATTTTGGGGTGGAGAATCCCTTAAAGATCATAAATATAAAGCGGGGGTAAGTATAGTTTGTTAGATTTTCCCAACCAAGGATATATTTGCGCAAAATATCAAAATGGTGGTATGTAATGAGATCAAAATGGTAGGTTTTCTGTCAAAAACTTTATATGCCTGCTTATGAAGGGGAAGGATGGGCTTCAGTGTTGTACCTTTAATTTTAGACTAAGTCATCATAAAGTATGTTAAGTGAGGAATTATCATTGAGTTTATATATAATTTTGCTTATATCTTATTATTATATCTCATAGTTTAACCTGTTAACCTGACCCCCATTATGGGACTCACAGCTGAAAGTGCTCTACCTAACTTATAATTGTAACAGTTTCCTACTTCAGTGTGTTACAAACATAATTTTGGTGTCTTTGGAAAGAAGACCCTTTGGGCTTTACTTTTTTTCAACCAGATTTGATAATACTCAAAAATATTAAAAGTTATAGACACGGAAGTGCCTTGATCTTTTTTTCTTTTTTTTAACTTTGTTTGCCAAATACAGAAAATACTGAGATTGCTAGAAATGCAGCATTTACAATGAAATACGATGCAAATAAGTGCTGATGTGCTCATGGCCACTTATACAGATGGTAATAACACAAATGCGGCAGTATTTAGAGATTGACACTCAAACTGAACACTCTGCCATTTTCTTGGGTTCTCCCTCCATGAATATTTTCTGTTGAGCCTCAAAGGTGTGTAATCCACTCTCTCTATTCATATTGACGCGTTGACTTTGATTGACGCGATCATACAGTATTAGCGAGCTGATTTGAGCTGATTTGCACTCAAACATATGGTAATCATGAAGATACATTCACACTCAACATAAAACACACTGTCACATAAAAAAACTGTTGAAAAATAAGACAAACAGAGAAAACGGAAATCGCTATAGAGCTTTGGAAACTACGTCACTGCGCATTGCATTCTGGGTAGTCGCGGCCATTTTTTGGGACACGCTTATCAGTAAAAGTGAAAGTGAAAGTGACATGACATACAGATCAAGTGTAAGATTACATATGAAGAAAAACTCAACAAGGAAGCAAAGATGCGGAATTTAAAAAAAAAATCAAGACAATCAACAAACTCAATCTGCACGAACACAAAGAGTGCTCGGATGATCTTAAAGAGCTGCCGCTCGTAACCTTCCCCAATGTATTTTCTTACCTTGTTTGTAGTGTCAGAGCGTACACCTCTTATCAGTTTAAAAATTATAAATCTCTCGAGTCTCACCTGCAATTTACAAATGGATGGGTGCAGAACCTACAAATTTTCCGCGTCAACGAGCGAGTTACACTGCCCCTTCACTTTTTAATATGCGCTATTGTAAGGTGTACAAATTAACCTCAGTGTGTTATGATGCACAAAAAAAGAGATACAGAACTGATCAATTTTGCCGTTTATTACTGTAACAGGTGGTATGCAATATGCATAACACTGATAATGCAGGAGATGTGGTTCATTCATAGGTAACATTTAATGTAAGTCTGTCAAATCGATTAATCACATCCCAAAAAAAGTTGTTTATATAACGTACATTTCTGTATATTTACATATATTTAAATGCACATACACACGTGTGTATATATCAGACCAAAGGGACAATCCTTCTTTTCCTTCTTACTGCTGCTAACCAAGCTATGTGACGCCGCTTTGTTAACTCGGAGACCTGAGATCAAGGTGTGGTTTTCCAGCGGGAAAGCTGAAAAATCGCACTCCATTCAAATTATTCATGAGTACGAGTATGGCAGTTAATTACACAACAAGGTTTTACCATTGTAATTTATTTTTTAGCTGTAGAGAGCAAACAAAGGCTATTATCAATCCAATACATACAGCAGCGTCCGTGTCCTAAAGTCCCAGAATGCATTGCGTTGCTGACGTCATGTTCCCAAACTCTATAAATTCCGCCTCCATCAGCTGACAGGTGCGTCAGAGCGAGTCACAAGCCTTCACAAGAGAGCGCCATAATTCAAATATACTATCTTTCTCCTACACTGAAAAAATGATGCTTTGAACCAACCTTAAAAAATTGGTGTAATTTGTTACAGCTAAATTTATTAGTTTTTGTCAGACTAAATGTTTTATTTGGTTGAACTTAAAAATTTTAATTTCATATTTATCAAAATATTTCTTCTGCCCAAGATAAAATATCACAAAGTTAAAATATAGTTTTTTTATGGAGACCAAATAATTATTTTTACTTTGGTGCAACTTAACATTTTTACTTTGAAAAAACTTACTATTTACCATAAATCCAATAATTTTTACTTTGGACTTAACTAAATAAATTGCTGTAATTTTGTTACAAGCAATTTTATTACATTTATGAGTCAGTACAAACTATATTTTTAATAACACCTAAATCTATTTATTTTCTTTAGTCACAAGATAAAACTTTACTTAAATGTAGGTCAATATGTTTTTTGCTTTGTTACAACTTAACTTTTACCATGAACAAAAGTACATTTGATTTAATATTTAAAAAATGTTCAAATTAACTTAAAATAAAACACAAACATTTTCAGTAAATGCTTAATTTAGTTGACTTTAAATAAAGACATGAATATTCTCTTGGAAAGACCTCAATGTTAATTGTGATGTTACTTACATTTAACAATGCCCCCTTCCATTAATCATGGAATATTTTTGAATACAAGATCTAATGCAATAAAAACACATGTATCCAAATGTCTTTGATTACCCCAGTATTTAGAGATTGACACTCAAACTGAACACTCTGCCATTTTCTTGGGTTCTCCCTCCATGAATATTTTCTGTTGAGCCTCAAAGGTGTGTTTGAGTTCACTTGGGTAGCTCACAATTAGAATGTAGACGAGGCCAAACAACATGGCACGTGCATGTGGGACTGAGAGAAAGTCATTACGGACCTGCACCCCTTCAGTAATAATTCCAAGGTGATGTGGTGGCTGGAGAGGATCCTCATCTTCCTTGAAGCAGACTGCCATTGTGCATCTCTGAAGCTCTGCTCATCCTTCTGAACAACCTAATAAAAAACGAAGACAAGACATTAAAAAGTTATTTTGATGACATCAGTGACTGATGTGTATATATTAAAAAAAATTAACAAAAATAAATACATTCTCCCAATAAAAAGTAGGTGTAGTAATAAGAAAATGTAATTACTTGCAAAGTCCAAAAGATACTTAATGTAGACTCTTCCAAACATGTTTCTCATAGCAACTTGACCTATGCAAAGCATTGGTACAATTATTATATAATATCTATCTTCAAAAAGTTACAACATATGCTGTGCAAAATACAGTAGTGTACATACTTCAACCAAGAAGCTCTGAAGTAAAACATATTTAAATGCTGCTTGTTTTCTGGTTCTTGCAATTAATGTGAGAACTATATATACTTATGGACAGCTCTGCATGCTTTCCTATCCAATTGCAGTACTTTGATGTCAAACACTGATGGATCTGTGCAGCGCCCAATTCAAAATACAGATGACGCACCAGGGGTTGTAGTGTATTTTTGTCTGCCATGGATCTGAGGCATCACACAGTCTCGGGGTTTTGTTTCCAGAAGATAGACTTTATTTCAGAGAGAAACAAAGCCAAGATATTCTCTGTGAGAAGATCTCCCGAATGCTATGTAGCATCTCATTATATACCCTATACAGGGCGTTTCCAAATAGTCAGTCTTTTCCTTATGCTTGCAATTTTGATACCTCCCTAGGGAGGAGAGGCCCCTACTTGTTTTGGTATAAAGAAAGGCCCTTTCTGTATGTCTGACCACATGTTTCTCATCAGTTCTGTACAGCACGTAAGCATATTCCTTTCTATCCTTTACCTATAGGATTATAATGGAAAAACAACTAGCAACAAAAATGGCTAAATTCACATTGATTATTCTTGATTGATTAAAATCTTATTAATAAAAATCTTCCACATATTAATTAATAAGTCTAACCTTTGATTATTTTTATCCAGAGTGCTACTCCATAATCCAGTCATATTAGTTACACTACCTAGTGACTAAATAAGTCACATTGTATGATCACCAGTGACTAGATTATGAAATTCCACTCTGAGGGATTACTGGACCAAACATCTCTCTCCTAATTTGACGAGGAGTGAGTAAAAGATCCAGTCTCCCCAATTCCTTCTTTAATAGTAAACAATGTTAAAAGCATGAACATGCAATTGGTTCAGCATTTGCCTGGTTATCACAGTTATGTATAAAAGGCATAAAAATACATACATCACATCACACATTGAATATCACAAGATTATAAGAGTTGATCTTCAGCTCAGATACCTTATGTATCATAGATAGTCTTTTTTGTTACCCTCAAAAATCAATTTCCCATTATCTTGACATCTTTGAATTTAATTTACTTAGCTGTGGCTTTGACTAGTGACCTCAATATAGGAAGTACACAGTAAATCTCCTGTCAATAATGCAATTCCTAAAAACTTTCCCAATGTAGTTATAAACTATGCTCCACATGCTCCTAACTGTAAATCAAACCAGTCTTACATTTTATTTATTTGATTTTTACTTCATTAAATGCTCCCTTCTATAAATACATCATTGTCCCCCAAACATAACACAGACTTTTCCTTCTTCAATTCACAAATAATCTCAAGCTTTTCTATTTTGCTCCTTTCATTTGTTGCATTCAATTGCTCTATTTTCCCTTCCAATCTTCCTACATCCATATTTCCCTTCTCATAACCTTCAAATTCTTCATCTGCCATTACTTGACATTCTCTTTCCACTTTTTCTTTTCTATTTCTTGGCTCATATCTGCTCCCAAGTATTTTGATCTCATTAGCACTCCCATCACTCTTTCATTCCATCTTCACCAGGGAGATTCTTTGCGAGTCGTTGCAATGGTCTTTCCCTCGTTGGCAAGGGTGGGTCGTTACTAGCACGCCCTTCATCCCTCACTTCATGCTGTGTGGAGTTGTTGAAGCTGGTTGGTGTCTTTTAATTAAAGTTAGAGATGTGAACTTAGGTGTCACTCTGTAACCGTTTTTCTGATTAATGCAAGGCTTTCCCTTGAGATCATAACTGCACCCTCACTGGTTCTCTTTGATGGAGCGAAGCATTCCTTGGTCTTACTAGAACTGCTGTCACCTGTAAATGGAAAACTTCAGAGATTTTTGTTAGTGTTATCAACAGAGATGTATAAAGTACTAGAGAACCATACTTGAGTAAAAGTACAAGTGCTCTATCAAAAAAGTGACTTGAGTAGAAGTAGAAGTGCTCTTTAAGCACCACACTTAAGTAGAAGTACTAAAGTATTCAACATTTGTTGTACTTAAGTATTGCAAGTAATCTATTTTAAAATTTACTACTCAAGTACTGAAAGTAAAAGTAGAATTATTGTGTTATGTAGCTATTAAAGAAAGTAGTCAAAAGTTTGAACATATTGTTACTATTTCAAATGATTAACCTAAAGGACAAATCACAATTCCTTTGACTGTAACTTCTTGTAAACAAAAAACGGTTACTAGGGTTAGTTAGCCCAATTTGCAAAATGATGTCATTAATAACTTACCCTCATGTTGTTTCAAACCCGAGGGTCATTTAGAATTTTTTGAAGCATCGAAAATACATTTTGGTCCAAAAATAGCAAAAACTATGACTTTATTCAGCATTGTCTTCTCTTCCTTGTCTGTTGTAAGACAGTTAAAAACAAAGCAGTTTGTGATATCTGGTTCGCGAACGAATCATTCGATGTAACCGGATCTTTTTGAAACAGTCCACCAAATCGAACTGAATCGTTTTAAACAGTTCGCGTCTCCAATACGCATTAATCCACAGATGAATTAAGATGTTAACTTGTTTAATGTGTCTGACACTCCCTCTGAGTTAAAACAAACCAATATCCCGGAGTAATTCATTGACTCAAACAGTACACTGACTGAACTGCTGTGAAGAGAGAACTGAAGATGAACAAAGAGCCGAGCCAGATAATGACTCGTTCACGAGTCAAGAACCGTTTGTGTCAGACGCGTCCGATTCGTGAACCGAGGAGCTGATGATACTGCGCATGTGTGATTTAGCGTGAAGCAAACCGACACACAGAGCGTCTGGAACCGAACTGTTTTCTTTTGGTGATTGATTCTGAACTGATTCTGTGTTAATGTTATGAGCCCATGTGCAGTCAACGCCAATGACGCCATTGCATCGAGCGCAAAAGAATCGGTGAACTATTTTCTTCAACTGGTTTATTGAATCGAACTGTCAGAAAGAACTAACGTTACTGGTCATCCGAAAACCGATGCAACCGGTTCTTGACTCGTGAACGAGTCATTATCTGGCTCGGCTCGGTGTTCATCTCTCTCTTCACAGCAGTTCAGTCAGCACGCGCAGTCTCGCTTGATTCGCTCAATGATGTGCCAGCTTCATCAAACCTGCCATCTACAGTTCTGGCAGTGGTTTGTAATGGAATGATTCGTAACATTATTATAATTGTAACGAGTAACGATGCAGCACATAAAAAAAATATTGGAGTAAAAGTATTAAACTCAGCGAAAATATGTACCGAAGTAAAAGTGGAAGTAGGAGAAAAAAATAATACTCTAGTAAAGTACAGATACCGCCTTTTAGTACTTAAGTACAGTAGTGAAGTAGTTCTACTTCGTTACTATACATCTCTGGTTATCAAGCATGCTAATTTGTTCATCTTGCTAGTCGTCCTTCTTGGTGTGACCTGTGGAAATGTAATGTGGGTTGAGGGCTGTCTTGGCCCCTTTTTGAGTTTTAACAATTCCAGTGCTGTCCTTATAATGAGAAAAGGGTGAATACCCATTTGTTTATAATATAACAAAGAATTTGGTTTTACTCCATTATCGGCATACTTACTATTGTTAAATTAATTTCAATTTTATTCTCAACAATTTGCTTATTCAATTATCTCTTTGTTTTGTATACTGAGTTCCACTATATTACTGGATAATTTATCTAGGCCTATGCTGCTCAGTAGCATAGGCCTTTTGACCTGGAAAACACTCAACCCACTTTATTTTAACATTTAGAAAGACAATATTTTATCCTTTTGACACAAAATCAGCTCCATAATGTTATGCTGTAAAGAAAGTTAGATGTGGGTGGACAGAGCAAGCTTGCTTTGCTCTGCTCTGCCTTCCCATATTATACGCTGCGCATGTGTGGCACTGTTTTTCTTTCTGCCACAACAATGACCTAGGTACAGACCAGAAAACTTAACCAAATTCATCCATGGTCATTATTTTACTGGGCATAAGTTTTACCTGTGGGCCCACATTCAAATTTGTATACAGCTGTTTTGGCAAATTGATTGAATTGCCTCAGTGTCTCGTCAGACACTCTCTTTCATGCCATACAACACCATCATTCATAATTTTTCACATCCTTTCACACCCCCTTTTTGGCCAAAAACATATTTTTTTCTCAAAATGTCAGCTGATTGTGAACTAAATTATTTAAGCTGTGGAACTGCACATTTTGTGTAGGATAACATGAACCTTTTATTTTTGACTCTACTTAGCATAGACCTGGTACCATTCAACATAGTTTCTAGATGTCATGCAACTTATGGCATTATCAGTCGCCATAAAGTTTAGTGTAACACAGCTGTATAAACTTCTTTTTCTTTCTTTCCTTCTTTCTTCAAAATCTAATAGATTGATTTATTTAGAATATTAGGCCTAGGCATTGGGCATTTGAGAGAGCCAATTATCATTTCTCAAATGTCACTTGTTTGTTTAATTTAAAGTTTAGTCAAATACTGTTTTGTTATTGCTCATGAGCAACTCTGAGAAGAGGATTGGAGATCTCTGCATAATCTTGGATCCGTGGCCATCAACATTTCCATCTTGTTATCCCCAGTGATGACAGTATACAGTATTGTTCAAAATAATAGCAGTACAATGTGTCTAACCAGAATAATCAAGGTTTTTCGTATATTTTTTTATTGCTACGTGGCAAACAAGTTACCAGTAGGTTCAGTAGATTCTCAGAAAACAAATGAGACCCAGCATTCATGATATGCACGCTCTTAAAGCTGTGCAATTGGGCAATTCGTTGAATTAGTTGAAAGGGGTGTGTTCAAAAAAATAGCAGTGTGGCATTCAATCACTGAGGTCATCAATTTTGTGAAGAAACAGGTGTGAATCAGGTGGCCCCTATTTAAGGATGAAGCCAACACTTGTTGAACATGCATTTGAAAGCTGAGGAAAATGGGTCGTTCAAGACATTGTTCAGAAGAACAGCGTACTTTGATTAAAAAGTTGATTAGAGAGGGGAAAACCTATAAAGAGGTGCAAAAAATGATAGGCTGTTCAGCTAAAATGATCTCCAATGCCTTAAAATGGAGAGCAAAACCAGAGAGACGTGGAAGAAAACGGAAGACAACCATCAAAATGGGTAGAAGAATAACCAGAATGGCAAAGGCTCAGCCAATGATCACCTCCAGGATGATCAAAGACAGTCTGGAGTTACCTGTAAGTACTGTGACAGTTAGAAGACGTCTGTGTGAAGCTAATCTATTTTCAAGAATCCCCCGCAAAGTCCCTCTGTTAAAAAAAAGGCATGTGCAGAAGAGGTTACAATTTGCCAAAGAACACATCAACTGGCCTAAAGAGAAATGGAGCAACATTTTGTGGACTGATGAGAGTAAAATTGTTCTTTTTGGGTCCAAGGGCCACAGGCAGTTTGTGAGACGACCCCCAAACTCTGAATTCAAGCCACAGTACACAGTGAAGACAGTGAAGCATGGAGGTGCAAGCATCATGATATGGGCATGTTTCTCCTACTATGGTGTTGGGCCTATTTATCGCATACCAGGGATCATGGATCAGTTTGCATATGTTAAAATACTTGAAGAGGTCATGTTGCCCTATGCTGAAGAGGACATGCCCTTGAAATGGTTGTTTCAACAAGACAATGACCCAAAACACACTAGTAAACGGGCAAAGTCTTGGTTCCAAACCAACAAAATTAATGTTATGGAGTGGCCAGCCCAATCTCCAGACCTTAATCCAATTGAGAACTTGTGGGGTGATATCAAAAATGCTGTTTCTGAAGAAAAACCAAGAAATGTGAATGAATTGTGGAATGTTGTTAAAGAATCATGGAGTGGAATAACAGCTGAGAGGTGCCACAAGTTGGTTGACTCCATGCCACACAGATGTCAAGCAGTTTTAAAAAACTGTGGTCATACAACTAAATATTAGTTTAGTGATTCACAGGATTGCTAAATCCCAGAAAAAAAAAATGTTTGTACAAAATAGTTTTGAGTTTGTACAGTCAAAGGTAGACACTGCTATTTTTTTGAACACACCCCTTTCAACTAATTGCCCAATTGCACAGCCTTAAGAGCGTGCATATCATGAATGCTGGGTCTTGTTTGTTTTCTGACAATCTACTGAACCTACTGGTAACTTGTTTGCCACGTAGCAATAAAAAATATACTAAAAACCTTGATTATTCTGGTTAGTCACATTGTACTGCTATTATTTTGAACAATACTGTATGTGATTTCATGATTTTGGATCTTTGGAATAATTTTTTATTCATTATTATTTTATTCAGTTTTACCTTTAAACAAAATGGAGTGACCAATATTTCTATTTTCTCGAAAATATATATATTTTTTTCTATTGTTCATCAAGATACCCCTTTTTTTTCCTTTTCCCCAAGAAAGGGTTCAGCATTGTTTTCAAGTACTTAGTTGTGCATTTTCCCCTAGTTGTTTAATGAAACAGCCTTACTATGCCAAATCCAGCTCCGTGTTTATCTGATTGGTGAGTCAAGTACTCACTTCTGTCTGTCAAAAGTATTATATATATATATTTTTTTCTTTAAGACATAAGATTGGACTGGAACCTATTGAAAAGCAGATTGAGAGAGTTAGTTAAAACACAGAATTTAAAGAAGTGCTGTGAAACCAGTGAATAATCAAGATTAAAACTTAGTAAATAAAATAATTAAATAAAATAATTAACATTTGAAGCAGTCTCTATAGTGTTCATTGAATATGCAGCACCTGTGCACTGAAGGGATGGAAGTCCTTCTGATGACATCATCAGCCTGGGCTGTTGTAGTGGGTGGGTGGTCTGTGATGTTGTGGCGTACGGTCTCCGTTGTTTCTCTGCTTCTTCTCAGTCTGGCTTTTGTTTGCATTCTGCCAGAGTTTTGCATTTCATAATGTTCTTTTCAACCTCAGGAAAAGTCTCAAGTGAAAGATTCGCCTTTTCCTGCTTTAATTCAGTCTTTCTCCTTGCTGACGAACGGTCTTCTCTTTCAGGAGGGGAGGGGAACATCCACCAGCCACTCCCTCGTCTTCTCTCCGCTGCTATGTTTGCTGCTTTGCCACTTTACAGACTCCAGTTCATTGCTCCCCTTTGTCAAGGCACTGTTCCAGAAGTCATCTGAAATTTTAACACTCAGAGACTGCATTAATCAAATGTACCTATGTAACTTCTGACCAAATTTTTTTCTGAGCATTCAGCTCTTTTTCTAATTTTCACTTTTCAACCTCCTCTTTTAGTGGTCCCTTAATAAAAACAAAATCATCTGGTTGAAAACAGCAGTTCTCTTATTCTATGTTAGTAAAGCAAGTTCTTCATTGCAGGAAAATAGCAAGCATTTTTTTTTCTCTTTGCAAAATGCAGAAATCAGCTACATTTATTATCTAAGTATACTGCAATAAAACAAAATAAACCTTCCTTTTATATCAGAATGACATGTGTATGGTAAAATAAAGACTTCAATCATCATTTTTCTTCTATATTTGCATACATGATTCAGAATAATCTGGTATTGGTGAATTAATGTTTCCTAACCAACATAAAATAATTCCTATTATTGTAAATAAAATAATTAAATTTAATTCTTTAAGCAACTAGTTCCCTTCCTATTTTTTTATGATCAACATTTTATTCAGATTAATTTCACTTTCAGAAATAAATCACAAATCAAGGTTCAAAAGAACTATGTACAAACAGATGCCATGAAGCCGTCCACTTAGTGGATAGCTGGAATATAAGTATACTGTAATATGAGAATGGAATTATAAATCTTAGAAACTAAACAACTAGAAGGAGTATCAATGTTCAACCATTCCCACAGAGGATGAGTAAGCACATTGGTGGCCCAGGGAATGCTGTAGGCCTTTAAAGCTGACCTCAGTCTTAGATATAGAAAAAAAGAGAATCCAGGTAAAGAAAACTCTACACTTAAGTCCTGAAACGATTTGAGGCCATTATCACAATACATGTCATTCAAAGTATGAACACCTGCATCAGACCAGATTTTAAAAATAAAAAGGGTTTGTTGCCGGTGCATAAACGGTTATTATGCCATAATGGAGTAGTCTTTGTATATAAGAAAGGTCCACCCATAATTTTCTCCACCTTTTTACATACATCGAGCAAATATTCAATAATTGGTCCGTAAGTTTTCTTTAAAGATTTTGAAACACCTGTAAAGGGGAGATCTTGTAATCGAACTGGATGGATAATATTCGCTTCCAGAACTCGCCAAGGAACCAGAGAATCTGAGTTAACGTCTCGGTTACGTACGTAACCCTCGTTCCCTGATGGAGGGAACGGAGACGTTATGTTGACCGACAAATGGGGTCTCACTTGGGAGGCCAATCATCTCTGATTTTAAGAGAAAACGCCAATGAAATTGGCAAGTGGATTAACACACCTGAGCCACTCCCCGTGCCAGCGGGTATAAATAGGGCGACAGGTGCATCCACTCATTAGGTTTTACGCTGAGGAGCCGAGAACGTGTCCCGGCAACAGCGAATGGTTCAAGGTTGTGGCATGGGGACATAACGTCTCCGTTCCCTCCATCAGGGAATGAGGGTTACGTACGTAACCGAGACGTTCCCTATCTGTCGGTCACTACGAGTTATGTCGACCGACAAATGGGGTCCTATGGAAAACGCAATAACCTGAACCTCGTCACAACCCTGAGGCGCTGCAATTGTTGACAAGCCTTGGCGTGCCACAAAAGCTACGCTTAAGGTCGCAACCTTCCCAAAGCCCCAGCGCAAATTCACTGACCTTGGTACCGAAGGGGCCAAAGGGTGAGTACATCGCTGCTGGAGAAGGCCATGCTGCTGTTCCGCCCACATAAAGTAAATGGAAGGGATTTCAACCTTCAGTGAAAGATTGCTTCAAATCTTCCCTATTTGTTCTTTCAGCTGGCAAGACAATGGGGAAGCGAGCCTTTAGGAAAGGTCGCTACGGAGACCACATCCTACCCGTAGGGAGGTGACATGTGGATACCGATATGGACTGACCCAGGGGGCAGTACTACATATGGAAAGGGTCTCTGAGGCAGGTCCTACCTTGGAGTAGGGATGGAACGGCTGCCAGAAGAGACTGACAGAGCGATCTGTCAAGGGAAGACACGGGTTTGCCAAGAGGGAAACCTTACCGTGGAAGAATACACATATGGGATTACCCGTAGGGAACCCAGCCATATGGACACCTAGCCCAGTACAGTGGCTGACCGGCTCAGGGCATGCTAACGCCAGTACTGGGCCTGGCGATGGACTGCTCCGCCAAGTCTGACGCCGAGGGTGCTGGAGGATGCTCGACCAGGGTACGCCAACCGGGGAACTCTACTGGGAGAAGAAGGCGCTCACATCCCCGTGTTAGGGGGAATGGCGCAGCAAGCGAGACACCCAGCCAGCCCTTCCCGCCAATTACCTGTTACCCAACACACGGGAGGAAACTGGCTCTACACGGAGGTTGTAAAACCTCGCAAAGGTGTTAGGTGTCGCCCAGCCCGCAGCTCGACAAATGTCTGCCAGAGAGGCGCCGTGCGCCAACACATAGGAGGAGGCCACACTCCGTGTGGAGTGGGCCCTCACCCCCAGGGAGCACGGCTCGCCTTGGGAATGGTAAGCCAAGGCGATGGCATCCACTATCCAGTGGGCCAACCTCTGCTTAGAGACAGCCTTCCCCTTCTGCTGACCTTCAAGCAGACCAGGAGCTGCTCAGAGCTTCTGAAGCTCTGGGTGCGGTCCACGTATATGCGAAGCGCTCTTACGGGACACAGCAACGACAAGGCTGGATCTCCCTCCTCCAGGGGCAGCGCTTGCAGGTTCACCACCTGGTCTCGGAAGGGAGTGGTGGGAACCTTGGGCACGTATCCAGGCCGGGGTCTCAGGACAACGTGAGAGTAGGCCGGCCCGAACACAAGGCACTCTTCACTTACCGAAAATGCTTGGAGGTCCCCGACCCTCTTGATGGAAGTGAGCGCGATCAGGAGCGCTGTTTTGAGAGACAGGAACTTCAGCTCAACCGAATCCAGTGGCTCAAAGGGACCCCTCCGAAGTCCTGCCAGGGCAATAGAGAGGTCCCAGGAGGGAATCAGGGGTGTCCTAGGAGGATGTAACCTTCTGGCACCCCTCAGGAACCTAACGATCAGGTCATGCCTCCCCAGGGACAGGCCGTCCACTGCATCGTGATGGGCTGCAATCACCTTCAGGGTGGAGGGTGACAGCCCACGCTCCAGCCTACCTTGCAGGAAAGAAAGCACGACTCTGACCGGGCATCTCCGGGGGTCTTCCCGGTGAGAAGAACACCAATTCGTGAACAGACTCCACTTCAGAGCATAGGCCTGCCTCGTAGAAGGGGCTCTAGCCTGAGTGATAGTGTCTACCACCGCTGGGGGCAGATCACTTAGGTCTGCCGCGTCCCGTCTAGAAGCCACACATGGAGGTTCCAGAGATCTGGGCGCAGGTGCCAAATGGTGCCAAGCCCCTGAGAGAGAAGGTCTCTCCTCAGGGGGATGCGCCAGGGAGGGGCTGTCACGAGGAGCATGAGTTCTGAAAACCAGGTCCGGGTGGGCCAGTAAGGCGCAACCAACAGGACCTGTTCCTCGTCCTCCCTGACCTTGCACAGAGTCTGTGCGAGCAGGCTCACTGGGGGAAACGCATACTTGCGTAAAGCCAGAGGCCAGCTGTGTGCCAGTGCATCTGTGCCCAGGGGGGCCTGGGACAGGGAATAGTACAGCTGGCAGTGGGAGGACTCGTGGGAAGCAAACAGGTCTACCTGGGCTTCCCAGAATTGACTCCAGATCAGCTGGACCGTCTGGGGATGGAGTCGCCATTCCCCGGGGAAAGTGAGCTGTCGTGAGAGCACGTCGGCTGTACGATTGAGCTCCCCGGGAATGTGGACAGCGCGCAGCGACTTGAGCCACGTCTGACTCCAGAGGAGGAGATGACGGGCGAGTTGAGACATGCGACGTGATCGTAAACCGCCTTGTCGGTTGATGTACGAAACAGCCGCAGTGTTGTCCGTGCGGACCAACACGTGCTTGTCCAGCACTAGCGGACGAAACCGTCGCAAAGCTAGATGCACTGCCAGCAACTCCAGGCAGTTGATGTGCCACAGCAGTCGAGGTCCTGTCCAGGACCCCGAAGCTGCCTGCCCGTTGCATGTCGCGCCCCAGCCAGAGTTGGAGGCATCTGTTGTGACAACAACGTGCCGGGACACTTGTTCTAAGGGCACGCCGGCCCGTAGAAAAGCAAGGTCCGACCAAGGACTGAATAGGCGGCGACACATCAGTGTGATGGTGACACGATGTGTACCGCGGCGCCATGCCCATCTCGGGACTCGGGAGTGTAGCTAGTGCTGAAGTGGTCTCATATGAAGCAACCCGAGCTGCGTGACTGCGGCTACGGATGCCATATGCCCCAGGAGCCTCTGAAAGTGTTTCAGCGGTACCACTGTCCTGCCTCTGAAGGAACTCAGGCAGTTCAGCACTGAGTGGGCACGCTCGCTGGTGAGACGTGCCGTCATACTCACCGAGTCTAACTCCATACCGAGATAAGAGATTCTCTGCACAGGGGAGAGCTTGCTCTTCTCCCGGTTGACCTGAAGCCCCAACTGACTGAGGTGCCGAAGCACGAAGTCCCTGTGATCGCACAACTCTTCTCGGGACCAGGCCATAATGAGCCAGTCGTCGAGATAGTTGAGGATCCTGATGCCCACTTCCCAAAGTGGGGCAAGGGCGCCCTCCGCGACATTCGTGAAGACACGGGGGGACAGGGAGAGCCCGTAGGGGAGGACCTTGTACTGCCATGCCTGACCCTCGAAAGCAAAGCGCAGGAACGGTCTGTGACGAGGGAGGATAGAGACATGAAAGTACGCGTCTTTCAGGTCGATCGCTGCAAACCAGTCCTGGGGCTGGAAGCATTTGATAATGCGTTTCTGCGTCAACATCCTGAACGGGAGCTTGTGTAGGTCCCGATTCAAGACTTGCAGATCCAGGATAGGTCGAAGGCCACCACTTTTCTTGGGCACGATGAAGTAAGGGCTGTAAAACCCCGTCCTCATCTCGGCTGGAGGGACCGGCTCGATTGCATCCTTCGCCAGGAGGACAGCAATCTCCTCGTGCAAGACAGGGGCGTCCTGGACTGCCACCGAAGTCTCGAGCACGCCATTGAACTTGGGGGGTTGCCGGGCGAACTGAATCGCATAGCCGAGTCGAACCGTCCGGATGAGCCAGCGTGACGGGTTGGGCAGCGCAAGCCACGCTCCCAGATACCGTACAAGTGGCACCAAAGGGACAGTCGACATACCCGCAGTGGTGCAGCGATGGGGAGTCGTGCCGGAAGGCCCAGAAGGCACTGCGTCCTGGGTCATCGCAACCACACTCCCCGTGTTCCCGGAGGAACTGGCCAGAGACGCGTGGAGAGGCGTTGCGTCTCCGAACCGCGACCTCTTGGCCGCTGGCGAAAGGGGGCGTCGTGGGTGAGAATGAGGAAGCTGTGCGTCGCTCATTGTCAGCCCACGAGCCTTGCAACTCGGAGGAAGGAGAAATTGCTCTTCCAAAGAAAATGTGGGTGCCACTGGCCGTTCGACCAGCGGCGGAACAGAACCTGAAGATTCTCCACCCGGCCCTCCTCCGGGGGAGGGAGTGGCGCTCTCTCCGCCATCTCCTGAAGAGCAGTTCTCCGCATCTCCGAGTTGCCCGTGTCAGGGCCGCTTAGTCGACTTCCTCGAGGACTTTGCAGCCGGGAGTGACACGGGGGGCGCCGCTCTCCTGCGCGGGGCTCGACGCGCCGGCCTCGAAGAACTCTCAGCACGGGGCGGAGCTGGTGTGCAGGACGCAGGGGGGCGCCCTCGGCGACGAGCAGGCTGAGGCACTGCCTGCGACGGAATGGTGGCAACCGGAGGATCACGTCGTGGCAAGATGTGCTGTATGGCCTCAGTCTGCTGTTGTTCTGTCAGGAACTACTGGGCACAGCCCCTGACAGCGTCGCCACACAGGACAGCCTGGGACATGGGAGCATCGAGAAAATGCACTTTGTCTATGTCTCTCATACAGACCAGGCTGAACCTGAAACGGCACTACTGGACCACCAGAGTGGACATCGCCTACCCGAGGGACTGCGTTGTGATTTCCGTCACCCAGAAGGGGGAGGTCAGTCGCCATGCGCAGCTCCTGCATCAACCTCGGGTTGGTCCTACCCTCGTGCATTGTTAAAGCCTTGGCTTGTTGGGTTTGCAGGATAGCCATGGCATGCAAAGCAGAGACAGCTTGGCCCGCAGCAATGTAAGCCTTGGTAGCAAGCGCGGCCGACAGCTTACAGGCCTTGGGTGAGGGGCGCGGACTATCCCTCCCAGTGGCGGCGTTTTGCGGACACAAGTGCACCGCAATCCCACTCTCCTGCTGGGGAATGTCAACACACCCCTAGCTGCCTCGCCATCGAGGGTAGTGAGGACGGAGGAACGAAATGAGCTGCTTCCGGCCGTAAAAGGGGCCATCCACGACTACATCACTTCCCCATGCACATCCGGGAAGAAAGGAACCAGAGTAAAACGCGGTTGTGAGTCGCGCTCCACACCGAGAACCAATCAAACAGCCATGAGCACTCAGGGCTGGGCGGTGCATTCACCTCCATCCTGATGCTCACAGCTGCCCGGGCAAGCACGGCTGTCAACTCTGGGTCCAATTCGGCAGTGGCGACAACACCCGAGGGGGGCAGCCCCGCCGAATCTTCATCCACAGAGGTCAACAGCCCATCCCCGATGCTGCAATCGACATCTGATCTCCGGCGGCAAACTGAATGACCCGTTGGGACTGCCATAAGACAGCCCAGCAAAATCACCCAGCAGCTGCACAGGACAAACACTGCGGAAGGGGTAAGAGGTCCGTGGGGTGTGGCCCGGCGGAGAAGCTCTCACTGTCACCTTCAAATCTCCCAGAGCACTAGCCGGCGGTCCTCTGCTCGAGACAGAGAAACCAGAACGGGTAGTGACAGAGGGGTCTGCTCCCTTCCCTTTAAGAAAGGGGAGACGCGATCACAGCGTTGCCATGGTCACACACGCAGTGCGTGCATGAACCATCCACGAACGCGCCTTCAGCGTGCTGAATGCCCAGACACAGAAGAGAGCGAACGTGGCCGTTGTCAGAGAACAGGAAACGACCGCATCCAGAAGGACGCGGACGAAACGGCGTCTTGAAAAAGACGCGAATCATCTGCGATTTGCTCTTTTAGGAAATCTGCTCTCTTAGTTGAAGCGCCCAGGGGAATCGCTGAAAGGGACACCGCTGTTTGCGCCGTACCGCCAACCAGAACAGCTTCCCGACACAGCAGATGAATGGCTTTGTGGAGTATAACAGCTTTCATACAACCACTCGGCTCCGAAGCAAAAATCTAATGAGTGGATGCACCTGTCGCCCTATTTATACCCGCTGGCACGGGGAGTGGCTCAGGTGTGTTAATCCACTTGCCAATTTCATTGGCGTTTTCTCTTAAAATCAGAGATGATTGGCCTCCCAAGTGAGACCCCATTTGTCGGTCGACATAACTCGTAGTGACCGACAGATAGGGTTTCTGATTTCAGGTTCAAAACCTGATTTTCAGGTTCTGATTCCTCTTATTTGAAAGGATAAATTATATAATTCAAAATTAGGTAAGGACAGTCCTCCATCTAGTTTCTTACGCTGCATCCTCTTAAGTCTGATTCTGGGTTTTTTCTTCATCCATATAAATCTAGAAATGGCTGTGTTAAGCTCCTTAAAAAAAAAATTCAGGTGGAGGAAGAGGCAACATGGAGAATAAAAAATTAACCCTGGGGAGCACATTCATTTTAATTGTAGATTTTCTACCATGAAGAGCTAAACATAAGGGGGACCATCTATCCAAGTCCTCCTTTATCTTATTTAGGAGAGATTTATAATTACAATTAGAAATAAGATGAAATGAGGAAAATATAGTAATACCCAAATATGTAAACTGTTTGACTATGGGGATCAAAGGAGGTAAACTATTAGATTCTTGTCCTGCTGCCTCATTCAGAGGCATTATTGGTGCCCCTGCCAAGGGCAAACGAGGAAGATGCTAAGGAGCCTGTAAGAATCCGTGCTGAACAACCATTATAAAGCGTTTTAACCATTTGAATAAATCCCTGTCCCGCCCCAACATGATCAAGAACTGCCCAAAGAAAACTCCACTCTATCCTATCAAAGGCCTTCGCGGAGGAGGTCGGAGAGGAACTGGACCTATGAATAATATGTAGAAGTCGCCTGATGTTATCAGAGGCAAATCGATCTTTGAGAAAACCAGACTGGTCATAGTTTATGACTTTATCTATACACTTACTTAGTCTAAGGGCTAAAGTTTTAGCAAAGAGTTTTGCATCTGTAGTTATTAAACTAATAGGCCGATAACTGGCGCATTCTAAGGGATCTTTGCCTTTCTTGAGTAAAAGGGTTACAAGGGCTGTATTTTGGTCCCTGCAAAATTAAAAGAGTCAAGAATAAGTGGCGAAACTATATCCGAGATGGCAGAAATTAGTTCTGGAGGAATTCCGTCACTACCTGGAGCTTTATTCTTCGGCATTGAGTCTAAAGCCATTTTCAGTTCATCTAATGATAGTTGGCCATTTAGCATCTTAAAATGTTGTTCATCAAATTTGGAGAGGGGAAACTGTTGAAGAAAAGATAGATTTTGTTGATAACTAGAGGAAGAATTAGAAGTGTATAATTGTTCATAGTAAGATTTAAAAATCAGATTTACATCTTTGGTTTGAGTGTATAAGGTGCCATCGTTCTTTATAGCATGTATATTTGCTCTGGATTCCATCTGTTTAATCCGTAACGCTAATTACGGTAATCTCTCCCCATTAAAATAATAAGACTGTTTTGTGCGGTGCATAATAAAGTGGGCTCTGTGTAAGAGCAATTCTTTTAATTCTGATTTAAGTGCATTTAATTCTTTTTCTTTTTGTTGACAGTGAGTATTTTTGAGATCCTGTTCCACCACCTGAACTTGTCTCTCCAATTCAATTCTGCGGCCATTTCTAGACCTCTGACGAAATGAGGAGAAAGCAATGCATTTCCCTCTAATAAAACACTTTGTTACCTCCCATAGCACTTGAGGGTTATTTGTCGAGCCCTTATTAAATTCAATAAACTCTACCAAGGAGGTGCGTAATTGTGATAAGAATTCTTGGTCAAGAAGTAGAGATATATTAAATCTCCAACGATTGTTTCCGGAGGAAATAGAAAATGGGAGAAGATACAATGTAACCGGCGAATGGTCTGAAAGAAGAAGGGGTAATATATCTATCAGTGTCTTCAACAAACGGAATGAAAGCTGGTGATATAAGCAGGCGAGCTGAGAAAAAGGTCAATCGCTATATGTCACACACGTTGATACACACTGTTTAATAAAATCCTTAAATAACTTTGAAGAGGTTAAGAGGACCAATGTCCATCTATTGTTTTTCACACTGCCCCTGCCTTGGTTACAATCACACAATGATGCAAACACACACAAAAATGCATAATGTGTGTTTATAGCCACACGCACAAACACAGAGAGAGAGACACACTGATCAATTGGGTTATTCTACCATGATCAGAGGATCACAAAAACTTTTTCAAGCATTGGTGGATGCACCATCATCAGTGAAGCTGTTATACATTGAAGAACATGCCATTAACATTGCAATGGAGGTGATGCCAAAGTCACTTCCTGTCGTACCCTTCACCATAAAATCCACCAAGTGGTCATGGTCTTCCCATATCAGCTAATTTACCAGGATGTGAGTTGCTCCTGTTCCACTCAGTAAAAGTTGGTGTGCCAGTGCCACCAAACAAAGACATTCAAGTTCCCTGCTGATCCTCTCACATTAAATGAAAAGCAGAGAGTTGGACAAGAGAGAGCTGTTGAAGAAGAGAGAGCCGTTGGAGAAGAGAGAGCCGTTGGAGAAGAGAGAGCCGTTGGAGAAGAGAGAGCCATTGGAGAAGAGAGAACCGTTTAAGAAGAGAGAGCCGTTGGAGAAGAGAGAGCCATTGGAGAAGAGAGAGAATTTGAATTTTTTTTTTTTTTTTTGACAAAACATTTATTTTACAATTCTTATACATTACAACACAATTCCAATATAAATATAACCACAACAATACACATCACATGGTGATACCTATTGTAGCATACAAGAAAAAATTTAAAGATCATCTACAACAGAGCAAACTGCATCATTATAACACCACTGATTTGAAAAAAACGTCAAGTCCTTCATCATCTTATAAAATTTAAAATCAATCCACACTCTTGATTTTATCCTGTTTTTTAAAATAGACAAAACTTCACATCCTTCTGATCCTTCAATTTTTTTCTTCCTGCTTAAATATATTGCCATTTTTGCTTCCCCTAAAATGAAGTTTAAAAGTTGACATTTTATTCTTTTTTTGCTACATATTGGTAACCAAGAATAAAACTCTGAACAGTAAAACCTTCATTTAAACTGTTAAACAACAATTTAAGAAAATCAAAAAAATAACCCAACCTTGAACACTCCATAAAACAATGAAAGATTGTCTCCCTTTTTTTACAAAAAGGACACCCATTAGACACATTAGGATTAATAACACTTATAAAAGCATTGACAGCAACTGCCCCGTGTAAAATCCTCCATTGAAGATCCCCCACTCCTTTTCCCAAAGGAGGTTAATACAACACTCTCCATACCGGTTTTATACTCTGATCCAAGCAAAATTTGTCTCTCCAAACAGTGTCTACTCTTCCATTTAACACTTTCTTATTTAAAACTTTAACACAGTTTCAATACAATTTCTTACGGCCGGCCTCGTGAATACTTAAATCTTCCAAGTTCTCCAACATCCCCCCACTAGCTCCTTTAAGATCAGGAGAAAAGAAAACTTCAGGAAAAGGATCTTTATTGTTTGGAGAAATTCTCCCTTCCCCATACCTCACAAGTAGAAATTTTTCTTCCATCGTAAGTCTCTGTTTTAAAACTTTCAAAAATTTTCTTGCCAATCTTTCCAATTTTAATTTTAGACCAGATGCTACCCCTTGCGAGTTATTTAAGTCAGTCCCTCCCTCAGCTATCAGATCACACAACTTCACCTTTTTTGAAGTACACATTACATTTTCAAACCCAAATGCAATTTCATTGGATACATCCAACCTGGCTCCAAACACAGTCGGTTCTTCTAGTAACCAAAACAGAGAAGACCCAGAAACCACTCTTCTCTTTTCAAAAAAGCTCCACACTCTAAAAATCCCCTTATAAAAAGATGTCAGTCCATTCAGTGGAATTCTGTTAGAATCCATTAAAAACAAACTAAAGTCCAATCCCAGACCTCCAGCTTGTCTTAAAATAGATACAGCAACATTTCTCCAAACCAGATCCTCTGGGCCTGTTAAAAGTCTTTGAATGAACTGTAAACAAACAACCATCTTTTGGCCACAACCATCTCCATTTTTCCAGACGTCATTTTGTTTTTTCCAAAACCCCTTCCCAGTTTTTTTTGCCACATTGAATCATCTCCAAGATAAACACCCAAATATTTAAAACCACTTTTCTTCCACTCAAGACCAGCTGGTAGTTTAGGAAGACATCTACCTTCCCATTTTCCTCCTACAATGGCTTCACTCTTACACCAGTTTACTTTAGCTGAAGACAGTTGACCAAACTAATTTAAAATTACCTGTAAAGTGTTTACTTGTTCCTGATTTTTTATCATAACCACAATATCGTCAGCATAAGCTGATAACTTAATCTTACATTCAGATTGTGGTATACTCCACCCATCAATGTTTGCCCTAATCCTTAACAGCAGAGGTTCAATGGCTAAAGCATACAACATGCCAGAAAGTGCACACCCTTGTCTAATACCTCTTGTAATTTTAAAAGGAACACTCAACCCTCCATTAATTTTGAGTATACTCTGAATGTTTGCATACAACACCCCAATCATTTTGATAAAACCTGGGCTGAAACCAAACTCACTCAGAGTCTTCCAGAGGTACTTATGCTCAACCCGGTCAAAAGCTTTTTCCTGGTCTAAGGAAATAAGGCCAAAATCTAAACCCAATGATCCAGAGATGTCCAAAATATCTCGAATTAAATGAATGTTATCAAAGATCGATCTATTGGGAACACAGTATGTCTGGTCTATATGTATGACCCCACCAATCACTTCTCTCAACCTAAACGCTAAGGCTTTAGATAAGATTTTTATATCAGAGCATAAGAGTGACACAGGTCGCCAGTTCTTTATGTTTCTGAGGTCTCCTTTTTTCGGTAACAGGGTGATCACTGCTCTCCGGCAGCTTGTCGGCAGCGACCCTCTAGTCAAGCTGTCATTAATCACCTCCAGAAGATCATCACCCAAAACTGGCCAAAGTGATTTATAAAACTCAACAGGAATTCCATCGATCCCTGGAGCTTTCCCGCACTCCATACTCTTTAGGGCGTTGTACAGCTCACCTTTCGTAAAAGGTTTTTCCAACTCAGTGTTTGCTTCATCCGAAACTTTAGTCAGACTCACATAAAACTTACTGGCTATATCCTTCACTTCCACGTGACCACTCTTATATATCTCGGAATAAAAACCTACTGCTCTTTTTCTTATTTCCTTAGCCTCTGTAATTTCTGTACCAGATTCAGATAACAAGGAATGCATAGTTCTATTTTGGCCATTTTTCTTTTCAAGTCCAAAAAAGAAACTGGTTGGGCCATCCATCAGTGCTACACTCTGAAAACGCGAGCGTACCAGAGCACCCTGTGCTTTAACCCCCAACAAATCATCTAAAATTTTCTTTTTATCTTTTAAAATTTTAACACATTCTCTGTCTCTAACAGATTCCACTAAATTTTGTATTTCAATGATCTCTTTCTCTAGATCTTTCAGGGATCGGGAAATGTCTCTCGAAACATTGAGTGTATACATACGGCACAGTTGCTGTATCTCTATTTTTGCAATGTCCCACCATTGTTGCAAAGAATCAAAGGATGACTTCTTATTCTTAAACTGTTGCCAAAAATGGCCAAACACCTCACAAAAAAATTTATCTTGCAATAAAACTGTATTAAAATGCCAATAAGCACTTCTTGGCTTTACATTAGTGATAAAAACATTACAACTGACTAAACCATGATCTGAGAAGCCCACAGGAGAAATTGCACATTGTTTGATAATATTAAAATGATGTTTAAAACAATACCACCTGTCTAGTCTAGCCATTGTCACATAAAGTTCCCTCACTTGTGTCCATGTGTACTGCCTTTGTGTTTTATTTAGAACCCTCCAAATGTCATACAATTCACATTCTTTCAGAATTTGTTTTAAGACACACTGCGAAGGCATATGGGGTTCTTTGTGATTTCTATCAATTTTATCATCTTCTGTACAATTAAAATCACCCCCTAGAAATAAAAACTCTTCAGATTTACAACTCTTTGCCATATCTCTAACTTTGTTTAAAAACAGCACTCTTTCACCTCCCAATACTGGGGCATACAAATTTATAAATACAACAGAAAAATGTTCAAACACAAGCCGTAATTTCAGTAACTGTCCCTCGACTACATGCTCTACTTCACAAGAGACTGGATTTATATTATTTCTTAGTAAAATTGCTACACCTCCACTAGTGGTAGTCTTATGGCTCACTATCACCTTTCCTTCCCATTCCATCATCCATTCATTTTCATTTTTTAAATCACTATGTGTTTCTTGAAGAAACATGACATCAATCTTTTTTTGCCTTATCAACTCATAAAGTATTACTCTTTTTCTAAAATCTCTTGCACCATTCATGTTCAGGCTGCCCAGTCTTAGATTACTCATAAATAAATGAGAAAAAAAAGAAACTGTGCAAAACAAAAACAAGAAATTGACAAAGAAAAAAGAAAAATTAAAACACTTCCTTTTCATCATTTAATCTTTTGGATCTCACCTTTTGAACAAATTTCTTTAACCTGTATACTTCCTGCTCTGTGAGACCCCCTAAACCAATTTCTTTCATTGACATGCTTCAACTGTGCCGATTTGCAATTTAAATTGATTTTTTTAAACTGCGAAACAACTTTTCCGTGCCTGACCAGTTCTCTTTGGATCACTTCATCCTTTATAAAAGGTGGAACATTAGACAACAAGATCTTTTTCGCCGGTTGAATCAAAGGCATTACCGGTGTGTACGAATCATTCAACACAATTCCACTAGCGACTATCTCATTAACTTTGTTCAGGTCATCTAGGAATAAAACAAATGCACTGTTCATCCTAGATGCCGACAAGATACTGTTATACCCCACAACTTGAGCAACTGCTATACTGCAGTCCTCTATAGAGCAGCGCTCCGCGGAGATGACTTTAATGCCATTCCGTCGCGTTAGCTTATCGAGCTGTACGCTCTCCGCTGCTCCCATCTCCGACAGCGCACGCTGAACACTCTCCCTAGCTCCAAGCAAAACCTCCACAAATACACACAAAAAAACTTTGCCAAAGAAAAGATAGAAAACTCACACAGCCCGCAGGCCAGCGCTCTCGCCTTCCACGCTCGTTCAGCTCAGACGCTCATGCATGTGCGCGCACACACACAGAGTGAGATAGAGAGAGAGAGAGCCATTGGAGAAGAGAGAGCCGTTGGAGAAGAGAGAACCATTGGAGAAGAGAGAGCTGTTGGAGAAGAGAGAACCGTTGAAGAACCCACAGAAGAATGTTGGTACCCACATGAGGACATCCTCAGATTAATTCCACCCCCGACCAAGGTTGCGACAACGGCATGTAGACATCCAGAGGGATATCTGGTCGAGTATTTCTCAATAACTCAGCAGTTATTTTCTTGTTATGGCAACGTTCTGGTTGGTTTGGGTCAATTCTGTTACCCCCGTCAATTCTGTTGCCAGATGTGTCAATTCTGTTTTTAGTCTTTCATCTTGAATATTAATGAGATAATACATTGAAATATCAAACTACTTAATATTGTTATTTTTATATTGTGCAAGAGTAAGATATATGTTATAGTTTTATCTCTACCCTGTAATGTTCAAGTAATTTGATAAAAAAAACAAGTGCACCCTTTGGATAATCCACTATAGCCTGGGGGTGAATCTAATTTTGAAGTTGTATAAATATAACATTTAATATCGGTTTTAAAAGCCTGAATAAAAGGACTACATGACAAATGAAACTAAAAAGATTTATCATTTTTTGATGTACTGTTACTTCTATAAATTTGGTTGTTCGTCCGTAACAGAATTGACGAGAAAAACTATTCTGAACAGGTTATATTTTGATAAAATAGAGAAAATAATAAACTATCTGTATTTGTATAGCACTGAATATATAAACTTTAAAGTATTTTCAAGGTAATTCTTAAACAATGGTTCTGTATGACAACCTTTTTTTAATTTTTTTTTATTGAAATGCAAAATGTATCTCCAATTATAGAATCTCCCATATATACGATGCGCCCTGTCGATCTCGATCGGTCTGTTTTTAAGTAACGGGATCCACCGTGGTAACTGCGCTTGCATGAATCCTAAAGCATCGCTGCCTTCTTCCCCTTCTGCAAGGCCGACAAGACGAATGTTACATTGACAACTTTTATCTTCTAATCTCGCCATTTTGTCTTGAAGTGTGTCAACGGCTAGCTTAACTTCGGCCGAGTCTCGCTTAACTTTGCGAACAGCTGTCTGGATATTGTCAAAATTATCACTGATCAGTCTCATCTCTTTCTCCAGCGATCCAATTCTTTCGGCGATCGGTTGAAATTCCTCCTTGAAAATTTCCCGAACGACACCGAACTGTAGCTCTAGCTCATCAGCCACCATGGCACACAGCCCCTCATTAACAGGCTCTTTCTGTCGTTTTTTCTCCGGAGAGGATGGCAGAAGCTGTCGTTTAGCCATCACAGAAAAGTAAACAAATAAATATTCAATTTTTGCTGAGAATATAACTTAGATGGATGGTTTATCGACACCGGGTCAGGGAGCTTCAGACTCAAGCTGCCATCTCTGTCAGTGGGTCACGTTATCTGTAGTTCCCTTCCTATTATAAAATGCCTATGGCTTTTGAATCAAAATGTCTATTAACTTGGTCACCCAATCTTGCTTTCATTCCACATTGCACAAGTTATTTATTTTATGTTTTACATTTACACAGGCCCAATCTCTGAAACTCTGTAATGGATTAACTTTCATACTGTGTCCCAGGGATAACAAGATACAAACTTTAGATGTCTTCACATATTAGATATTAAGTTAAGCAAGTGCATCTTTTAAATTCATCTATTAAGACAAGTTATTAATTAATAAATGCATATCTTATTTTAATTAATTACTATTATTTCTATATTCCACCATATCTGCCATCTCTATATTAGTCCATTTCTTGGAACATTTTTATTTATTTTTCTCTAAACAACCTTCATACAGTTAACTTTATTGTTTTAGGGCTCCTGCACTTATCCTTTCTCAACACCAGCCACGCCCGTCTCTGTAACCTAATCACTCTCAAGTGATGGTCCAGGAGGGGAGAGCACCTCTTGCTCCACCAGATATAGAATCTATTTTCTCACACAAACACAGCCAGTCACACAGACACTTACATTAAAACGTACATAAATACTGAGTACTCCACACTCTCCTGAGTGACCTGCCTTTCCGTTCAGACCTCTGTATCTTATATATACAGAGCGGTATCCAAAGGACTTTTCCACCTTTCCATTCAGACCTCTGTATCTTATATATACAGAGCGGTATCCAAAGGCCTTTTCCGCGCTTTCCTGAATTTTCTCCGCTGTTGAGACGCAGTGTTTTGCATGTTGTGTTTTGTTTGCCACGTATAAACTGGAGGCGACATCCAATGCCAGAGGGACCCAATGGCACGCTGTCAATAGAGTGAGTAATGTGTTGTGTTTATCATAATCGCAATGATTATAGGGTGCATTATAAACAAATTAATTAATTACAATTACTGCATTATATTTCAGACAGTGGAGATTGGTGGTGTATCGAGTGGTAAAAAGTAAACAATGAGTGACGTACATGCGCGAGAGATCACTTCCTGTGCTTTCCACGCTTGTGCAGACTAAACCAGAGCGTGCGCACACGTCACATCAGGAAGCACTCGCGCCCTCAGATCAGTTAGACATGGTTGTGTACAAGAGGTAAGAACGATATAAATACTGTTTGTTTTCTTACACAAACCGCTTGTTTAATGTCTTAGGTTATCAATGTGTACTTACGATGGGGAAATGTTTAATTTGGACTCATCTGTGCATGTTCTTTGAGGAGGTGAAAATAGACCTCCATTATATGAGTCACAGACAAGAACGGTTTGACCTTAAACTATCAAAATGAGAAATTCTGCGGAAACAAAGAAACCTACATCTTGGATGTCCTTGAGGTACGCTAAAACATACCAAAATTTAATTTGAAAGTGAATAATTCCTTTAATGAAGTAAACGACTTTAAACTCTGTTTTGTCGATTTATACATTATCATCAAATATTCCATTCGCATTAAAGGAGATTAACACTGAAATTACATAATTTTACAAACAACATAATTGCAAGATTTCATTAACAATAAACATAATTTTCCTGTGACATGTTATTTTTTAATGACAGTGAGGAGTGCTTTAGGTGCACAATAATTAATCTTTAGTCAAGTCAAGTCACTTTTATTTATATAGCGCTTTAAACAAAATACATTGCGTCAAAGCAACTGAACAACATTCATTAGGAAAACAGTGTGTCAATAATGCAAAATGATAGTTAAAGGCAGTTCATCAGATTAAATAGTGTCTGTGCATTTATTTGCAATCAAGTCAACGATATCGCTGTAGATGAAGTGACCCCAACTAAGCAAACCAGGGGGGACAGCGGCAAGGAACCGAAATTCCATCGGTGAACGAATGGATAAGAAAACCTTGGGAGAAACCAGGCCCATTTGGGGGGACAGTTCTCCTCTGACCAGACGAAACCAATAGTTCAATTCCAGGCTGCAGCAAAGTCAGATTGTGCAGAAGAATCCTCTGTTTCCTGTGGTCTTGTCCTGGTGGTCCTCTGAGACAAGGTCTTTACAGAGGATCTTTAAACTACAGATCACATGTTATGAGAAACATTTTAGCGAGAACAATGATGAATGATGCGCACTTACTGCGATATTATTGGATTACTGTACAACCACAGCTGCACGGAGGTGTTTATATCGTGTAAAGTCATCTCTACAACATTATGAAAATTTCCACTATATTTGACAGACATAACTAGATTTGTATGTTTCCTTTTACAATACTTTGTCATTAATGCACCGAATCAGACAATACACTGCAGTAAATATGAGCATATCAAATAGCTGAAATATGTTTATCTTATTAGCAAAACTGCATACATTTAATTTGAAATAATTGAGATTCTGTTGCCTATTAAATTATGTTTCTACAATATTTAGTAGTAGCTTATGGTGGTGACTGTCAGTTTGTGCACGTTTGACAGGATTTTTAGAAAAAAAAAAATGAATACAAGACGTAGTCAGCTAGACGATGAACATTATTAATAGTATTAATTAACAATTATTATATGATGCAGTCACACATGTAGCAATATTTGTTATTTCTGTCTGTTGATTCATGGTTAGCATCCTCTGAGTTCTTCTGAGGGTCAGCATCATCTCTTCTCAGGCGTTCTGGATCCATACTGGAGCTTGTGTAAATCCTAGATGTAAATCCCGTGGCAAAACATAGAAACAAAATAGAGACATCATTAGCATAGCTGCTGATCCAACAAACTAAAATTAGTTTAACCCAAGCTAATGAATAAAAACGCACATTTGATCAGATGCAACTACACTCACAATTTAAGATACATTATTCGAATGCTTGGCGAAAGAGATGCATTTTTAATCTAGATTTAAACAGAGAGTGTGTGTCTGAATCCCGAACATTACCAGGAAGGCTATTCCAGAGTTTGGGAGCCAAATGTGAAAAAGCTTTACCTCCTTTAGTGGACTTTGCTATACTAGGAACTAGCAAAAGTCCAGCGTTTTGTGACCTTAGGGTGCGTGATGGGTTGTAGTGTGATAGAAGGCTAGTTAGGTTCGCAGGAGCTAAACCATTTAGGGCCTTATAGGTAAGTAATGATCATTTGTAATTGATACGGAACTTAATAGGTAGGCAGTGCAGAGACTGTAAAATTGGGGTAATATGATCATATTTTCTTGACCTGGTAAGGACTCTAGCTGCTGCATTTTGGACTGGCTGTAGCTTGTTTATTGACGAAGCAGGACAACCACCTAGAAGTGCATTACAATACTCCAGTCTAAAACTCAGCCCGCAGGCCAGCGCTCTCGCCTTCCACGCTCGTTCAGCTCAGACGCTCATGCATGTGCGCGCACACACACAGAGTGAGATAGAGAGAGAGAGAGCCATTGGAGAAGAGAGAGCCGTTGGAGAAGAGAGAACCATTGGAGAAGAGAGAGCTGTTGGAGAAGAGAGAACCGTTGAAGAACCCACAGAAGAATGTTGGTACCCACATGAGGACATCCTCAGATTAATTCCACCCCCGACCAAGGTTGCGACAACGGCATGTAGACATCCAGAGGGATATCTGGTCGAGTATTTCTCAATAACTCAGCAGTTATTTTCTTGTTATGGCAACGTTCTGGTTGGTTTGGGTCAATTCTGTTACCCCCGTCAATTCTGTTGCCAGATGTGTCAATTCTGTTTTTAGTCTTTCATCTTGAATATTAATGAGATAATACATTGAAATATCAAACTACTTAATATTGTTATTTTTATATTGTGCAAGAGTAAGATATATGTTATAGTTTTATCTCTACCCTGTAATGTTCAAGTAATTTGATAAAAAAAACAAGTGCACCCTTTGGATAATCCACTATAGCCTGGGGGTGAATCTAATTTTGAAGTTGTATAAATATAACATTTAATATCGGTTTTAAAAGCCTGAATAAAAGGACTACATGACAAATGAAACTAAAAAGATTTATCATTTTTTGATGTACTGTTACTTCTATAAATTTGGTTGTTCGTCCGTAACAGAATTGACGAGAAAAACTATTCTGAACAGGTTATATTTTGATAAAATAGAGAAAATAATAAACTATCTGTATTTGTATAGCACTGAATATATAAACTTTAAAGTATTTTCAAGGTAATTCTTAAACAATGGTTCTGTATGACAACCTTTTTTTAATTTTTTTTTATTGAAATGCAAAATGTATCTCCAATTATAGAATCTCCCATATATACGATGCGCCCTGTCGATCTCGATCGGTCTGTTTTTAAGTAACGGGATCCACCGTGGTAACTGCGCTTGCATGAATCCTAAAGCATCGCTGCCTTCTTCCCCTTCTGCAAGGCCGACAAGACGAATGTTACATTGACAACTTTTATCTTCTAATCTCGCCATTTTGTCTTGAAGTGTGTCAACGGCTAGCTTAACTTCGGCCGAGTCTCGCTTAACTTTGCGAACAGCTGTCTGGATATTGTCAAAATTATCACTGATCAGTCTCATCTCTTTCTCCAGCGATCCAATTCTTTCGGCGATCGGTTGAAATTCCTCCTTGAAAATTTCCCGAACGACACCGAACTGTAGCTCTAGCTCATCAGCCACCATGGCACACAGCCCCTCATTAACAGGCTCTTTCTGTCGTTTTTTCTCCGGAGAGGATGGCAGAAGCTGTCGTTTAGCCATCACAGAAAAGTAAACAAATAAATATTCAATTTTTGCTGAGAATATAACTTAGATGGATGGTTTATCGACACCGGGTCAGGGAGCTTCAGACTCAAGCTGCCATCTCTGTCAGTGGGTCACGTTATCTGTAGTTCCCTTCCTATTATAAAATGCCTATGGCTTTTGAATCAAAATGTCTATTAACTTGGTCACCCAATCTTGCTTTCATTCCACATTGCACAAGTTATTTATTTTATGTTTTACATTTACACAGGCCCAATCTCTGAAACTCTGTAATGGATTAACTTTCATACTGTGTCCCAGGGATAACAAGATACAAACTTTAGATGTCTTCACATATTAGATATTAAGTTAAGCAAGTGCATCTTTTAAATTCATCTATTAAGACAAGTTATTAATTAATAAATGCATATCTTATTTTAATTAATTACTATTATTTCTATATTCCACCATATCTGCCATCTCTATATTAGTCCATTTCTTGGAACATTTTTATTTATTTTTCTCTAAACAACCTTCATACAGTTAACTTTATTGTTTTAGGGCTCCTGCACTTATCCTTTCTCAACACCAGCCACGCCCGTCTCTGTAACCTAATCACTCTCAAGTGATGGTCCAGGAGGGGAGAGCACCTCTTGCTCCACCAGATATAGAATCTATTTTCTCACACAAACACAGCCAGTCACACAGACACTTACATTAAAACGTACATAAATACTGAGTACTCCACACTCTCCTGAGTGACCTGCCTTTCCGTTCAGACCTCTGTATCTTATATATACAGAGCGGTATCCAAAGGACTTTTCCACCTTTCCATTCAGACCTCTGTATCTTATATATACAGAGCGGTATCCAAAGGCCTTTTCCGCGCTTTCCTGAATTTTCTCCGCTGTTGAGACGCAGTGTTTTGCATGTTGTGTTTTGTTTGCCACGTATAAACTGGAGGCGACATCCAATGCCAGAGGGACCCAATGGCACGCTGTCAATAGAGTGAGTAATGTGTTGTGTTTATCATAATCGCAATGATTATAGGGTGCATTATAAACAAATTAATTAATTACAATTACTGCATTATATTTCAGACAGTGGAGATTGGTGGTGTATCGAGTGGTAAAAAGTAAACAATGAGTGACGTACATGCGCGAGAGATCACTTCCTGTGCTTTCCACGCTTGTGCAGACTAAACCAGAGCGTGCGCACACGTCACATCAGGAAGCACTCGCGCCCTCAGATCAGTTAGACATGGTTGTGTACAAGAGGTAAGAACGATATAAATACTGTTTGTTTTCTTACACAAACCGCTTGTTTAATGTCTTAGGTTATCAATGTGTACTTACGATGGGGAAATGTTTAATTTGGACTCATCTGTGCATGTTCTTTGAGGAGGTGAAAATAGACCTCCATTATATGAGTCACAGACAAGAACGGTTTGACCTTAAACTATCAAAATGAGAAATTCTGCGGAAACAAAGAAACCTACATCTTGGATGTCCTTGAGGTACGCTAAAACATACCAAAATTTAATTTGAAAGTGAATAATTCCTTTAATGAAGTAAACGACTTTAAACTCTGTTTTGTCGATTTATACATTATCATCAAATATTCCATTCGCATTAAAGGAGATTAACACTGAAATTACATAATTTTACAAACAACATAATTGCAAGATTTCATTAACAATAAACATAATTTTCCTGTGACATGTTATTTTTTAATGACAGTGAGGAGTGCTTTAGGTGCACAATAATTAATCTTTAGTCAAGTCAAGTCACTTTTATTTATATAGCGCTTTAAACAAAATACATTGCGTCAAAGCAACTGAACAACATTCATTAGGAAAACAGTGTGTCAATAATGCAAAATGATAGTTAAAGGCAGTTCATCAGATTAAATAGTGTCTGTGCATTTATTTGCAATCAAGTCAACGATATCGCTGTAGATGAAGTGACCCCAACTAAGCAAACCAGGGGGGACAGCGGCAAGGAACCGAAATTCCATCGGTGAACGAATGGATAAGAAAACCTTGGGAGAAACCAGGCCCATTTGGGGGGACAGTTCTCCTCTGACCAGACGAAACCAATAGTTCAATTCCAGGCTGCAGCAAAGTCAGATTGTGCAGAAGAATCCTCTGTTTCCTGTGGTCTTGTCCTGGTGGTCCTCTGAGACAAGGTCTTTACAGAGGATCTTTAAACTACAGATCACATGTTATGAGAAACATTTTAGCGAGAACAATGATGAATGATGCGCACTTACTGCGATATTATTGGATTACTGTACAACCACAGCTGCACGGAGGTGTTTATATCGTGTAAAGTCATCTCTACAACATTATGAAAATTTCCACTATATTTGACAGACATAACTAGATTTGTATGTTTCCTTTTACAATACTTTGTCATTAATGCACCGAATCAGACAATACACTGCAGTAAATATGAGCATATCAAATAGCTGAAATATGTTTATCTTATTAGCAAAACTGCATACATTTAATTTGAAATAATTGAGATTCTGTTGCCAGTGTAAAAGAATGAGGTCATCTTAAATATCTGAGAACTATTTGAAACCATTTTGTTTTTATTGATATTTTCATATATTTATTCTAAAACATAGCAAGGATACTATTTCCCTACTGTCTCTGTGTTAAACATGGTGTCACGTGCATGGGAATTCATATGGAAATGATATGCAGATGAGGTTATGCATCGTAAAACTAGGCGCTGTAAGCTCCATATATGGTGATTTCGGGGAGGAGATGAGGTGGAAATGCACTTACGCACAATCTTCCCCTGACTGGAATTTATAAAGAGATCTTTGCCCAGGTTCTGGCATACTCATGGTTTTATAAATCAGAAAACTTTTGGGCATACGCAAAATCTAGGTTTTGTGCCTACGTAAAATTTTAGGATGAAATCTACGGAGAGTTTTATAAATGAGACCCCAGGGCTGTACAGTGCATATAAAAACATTTAATTATGTAGAATTAATTTCATTAAATCAGTCCAACGTTAGGAATAATTTCCTTTTCTCATCACAGAAAGACATCACATTTTAGAATATTCTATACAGTGATAAAGGCTATGTCGATTATCACTGCATTCTAAATATACATTCTGCATATTAAAAAAATAAAATAAAATAAAAATACACAAGATGGCTTGAAGAACAGAGATACACCATTTAGTCTCAACCATGTTTATTGACTTCGTTCTTCATCAGTTAAAACATCCTATCTTCATTTTATTCAGCTACTGCAGAAATGGGCTAGTTGCATATCTCTGCCATCTTGGATTTCTGGTCTTGCGAGTGTGTGCAAAGATACTTCCAGTTGTGCTAAACGTCAGTGCAGAGAACTGGAGAAATCCAAATATTACCTTCAATATGTTTACAGGATTTATAAAATCACTTCAAATGCAATAATACTATAAATGTAAACTGAGCCTGTGGATTTTAAACTGTGCATGTCTGGGTCTGGTGAATGGATTAAAGGTCACGTTTTTCGTGCTTTTTTTAAGCTTTGATTGTGTTTACAATGTGTAATATAACGTGTTCATGTTTTGCGTGTAAAAAAAAACACACATTATTTTTCACACAATTTCACACAATCTGTATACCGCTGTTTTCACTGTCATAAAAACTGGCTGATGACTTCCTTGTTCTATAAAGTCCTTCAGAAATACATAACGAGTTCTGATTGTGCCAGCAGTTCCTGTGTTGTGATTCGACACCAGCTTAGCGCATGCTGCCCTCCTGGAAATGCGATTGGGCTAGTTTTGTACTAGTTTTGAGAAGCAAGTGGGCAGGATTTGTTTTGAAAACCTGGCAATCCTGATCTGAACCATTTGAGATGTACTTATAATCACAGGAGCGTTTTTACTGATGAGATGCGCACGAAAATTGCACCAAATTAAATAATAAAATACACTTACTGGTTGTGGTCTATAAACAACGCCGCCTTCTGACAAAGAGGGAACTGCTCCATCTTTCAAGAATAATCTTTGTGCGGATCCGGCATTAAACCGATTCAGATTGAGGAACCTCGCTGTCTTCAGCAAAATGTGCTGCACATAGTTTTACATGTGGATTATAATTTTCGGGAACCGAGTTAAACATAAATTGTAACCATTAATCTCAAAGTACAGTGTCCCTGGGAAGCCCAAACAAAGGTGATTGGACTCCGAGATGAAAATAACGTTTCGACGACATGGGGACAATCACAAACGCAGCTCTTCTTTCAAGTTTATTCAATTCAATTCAAGTTTATTTGTATAGCGCTTTTTTACAATACAAAACGTTACAAAGCAACTTTACAGAAAATTATGTTTCTACAATATTTAGTAGTAGCTTATGGTGGTGACTGTCAGTTTGTGCACGTTTGACAGGATTTTTAGAAAAAAAAAAATGAATACAAGACGTAGTCAGCTAGACGATGAACATTATTAATAGTATTAATTAACAATTATTATATGATGCAGTCACACATGTAGCAATATTTGTTATTTCTGTCTGTTGATTCATGGTTAGCATCCTCTGAGTTCTTCTGAGGGTCAGCATCATCTCTTCTCAGGCGTTCTGGATCCATACTGGAGCTTGTGTAAATCCTAGATGTAAATCCCGTGGCAAAACATAGAAACAAAATAGAGACATCATTAGCATAGCTGCTGATCCAACAAACTAAAATTAGTTTAACCCAAGCTAATGAATAAAAACGCACATTTGATCAGATGCAACTACACTCACAATTTAAGATACATTATTCGAATGCTTGGCGAAAGAGATGCATTTTTAATCTAGATTTAAACAGAGAGTGTGTGTCTGAATCCCGAACATTACCAGGAAGGCTATTCCAGAGTTTGGGAGCCAAATGTGAAAAAGCTTTACCTCCTTTAGTGGACTTTGCTATACTAGGAACTAGCAAAAGTCCAGCGTTTTGTGACCTTAGGGTGCGTGATGGGTTGTAGTGTGATAGAAGGCTAGTTAGGTTCGCAGGAGCTAAACCATTTAGGGCCTTATAGGTAAGTAATGATCATTTGTAATTGATACGGAACTTAATAGGTAGGCAGTGCAGAGACTGTAAAATTGGGGTAATATGATCATATTTTCTTGACCTGGTAAGGACTCTAGCTGCTGCATTTTGGACTGGCTGTAGCTTGTTTATTGACGAAGCAGGACAACCACCTAGAAGTGCATTACAATACTCCAGTCTAGAGGTCATGAATGCATGAACTAGCTTTTCTGCATAAGAAACAGATAACATGTTTCGTAGCTTGGCAATGTTTCTAAGATGGAAGAATGCAGGTTTTGTAACATTGGACATATGATTTTCAAAAGACAAGTTGCTGTCTAATATAACACCCAGATTTCTGACTGTAGAGGAAGTAACAGTTCATCCTTCTAGTTGCAGATTGTAATCTACAAGATTCTGTGTAGTGTTTTTTGGTCCAATAATTAATATCTCTGTCTTATCCGAATTTAATTGGAGAAAATTATTTGTCATCCAATCTTTTACATTTTTAACACACTCTGTTAGCTTAGATAATTGAGAAGTTTCATCTGGTCTCGTTGAGATATATAGCTGAGTATCATCAGCAAAACAGTGGAAGCTAATTCCGTATTTTCTAATAATATTACCAAAGGGCAACATGTATATTGAAAATAGAAGGGGACCTAGGACGGATCCTTGTGGCACTCCATATTTTACTGATGATAAATGAGATGACAGCCCATTTAAGTAAACAAAATGGTAGCGATCGGACAGGTAGGATCTAAACCATTTTAGAGCCTGCCCTTGAATACCAGTATAGTTTTGTAAGCGATCTATGAGTATGTCATGATCTATGGTGTCGAACGCAGCACTAAGATCAAGTAACACTAGAAATGAGATGCAGCCTTGATCTGACGCAAGGAGCAGGTAATTTGTAATTTTAACAAGTGCAGTTTCTGTGGTATGGTGGGGCCTGAAACCTGACTGAAATTCTTCATACAGATCATTTTTATGCAGGAAGGTGCTCAATTGAGCAGACCCAACTTTTTCTAAAGTTTTAGACATAAATGGAAGATTTGAAATAGGCCTATAATTTGCCAGTACACTAGGGTCTAGTTTTGGTTTCTTAATAAGAGGCTTGATAACCGCCAGCTTGAATGGTTTTGGGATGTGACCTAAATATAACGACGAGTTAATGAAATTGAGAAGCGGTTCTTCAGCTACAGGTAACAACTCTTTCAGTAATTTAGAGGGTACATGTTGTTGGTTTAGATACAGTGATACGTTTATTTAGCTCTTCCTGTCCTATAGTGGTAAAGCACTGCAGTTTATGTTTGGGCACGATGGATGAAACTGAAGTGTTAGACGCTGTTGAATCTACATTCGCTATTGTATTTCTAATGTTATCTATTTTATCAGTGAAGAAATTCATAAAGTCATTACTATTTAACGTTGGTGGAATATTTGAATCAGGTGGCTTCTGGTAATTTGTTAATTTAGCCACTGTGCTAAATAAAAACCTTGGATTGTTTTGGTTATTTTCAATGAGTTTGTGTATATTGTCATGTCCTCCCCCCAGTCTAGGGTCGGGGATTCCGGACAAAGTTAAAATAAAGAATTTAGACTAAGCCCGCCCCTCTCCTGTCCCAGCTAACACAAACACAACGGAGCGAGAGTATAGTTAAGAGAAAAAGTTTTTAATTCACAACGTAACATAACAGGAAGCGTGAATCTTCAGGAGGGGTTTATAGCCAAAATAACAAACAAAAGAGGAGCTAACTAAGACCTGATTAACCATTAACTTACCTAACAAAACCAAAACCCAAAACAAAATACATCAGTCTCTCCTTTACTCCCTAGCTGTCCAAAAACAGGAGAAAACAAGGGATCATAAAACAAATGGCAACCTCCTCCCTACAACTTCCAAAACAAACAAAAAAAATTACATTAAAGCAAACATATGAACAAAGAACTCTCACTCGAACGGCAACTGCTTAGCAGCTACCATCAGGACAACCAGTGCGATGAATGTCTGGGGCAGGAGACGGCGGGCAGAATGGCAGCGGCCAATACCGTGGAGCTCTACAACGCGCATACACAGCGAGCTCACAACGCCGAACCAACCACGTTATCCGACAACCCACATGTCGCATTATCAACGTGAATATTAAAATCTCCCATGATTAGCGCCTTATCAACTGTAACTAGAAGGTCTGAGAGGAAATCTGCTAATTCTTTTAGGAATTCTGTATACGGCCCTGGTGGTCTATACACAGTAGCCAGAGCAAGAGATACATTAGATTTATTTTGCATGTCTGACACTGTAACATTTAGCAGAAGTATTTCAAAAGAGTTAAACCTGTATCCTGTTTTCTGGGTAACATTGAGAATATCACTATATATTGTTGCAACACCTCCCCCACGACCAGTCTGACAGGACTCATGCGTATAACAGTAGTTTGGTGGAGTAGACTCATTTAGACCAAAATAATCATTTGGTTTTAGCCAGGTTTCAGTCAAGCAGAGTACATCAAAACTATTATCTGTGATCATTTCATTTACAATAACTGCTTTGGGTGTGCGTGATCTAATATTTATTCAAACTTTAAAAATTGTTTTTGTTCAATTACTTTACATGTTTCTGGTTTAATTATGATAAGATTTTTTCTAGATCCTACATTATATTTTTATTTTGACCTCACTATTCGGGGAACAGACACAGTCTTAATAGTTTTTACAGCGCAAGTACTTTTATCATTTAAGCGGGTGGAACAAAACTCATCATAATGGTTATTTGAGAATTGTCTTACTAGTCACATGGAGCGAAGTGTCCTGGAGATGTTGTCCTGGAGTGGTCCGCCACGGGCGTCGTGCTGCAAACCGTCTCGATCAGGCTGCCGAAGTCCCTTTTCAGCGTCTCCGTCTGCCGCAGCGTGACGTCGTTAACCCCGGCGTGAAGCACGACCGCTCTGGGGCTCTCGTCGGCCTTCAGGATCGCGGGTATCTGCTCAGAAACATCGAGAACACGAGCACCAGGCAAACAATGAGTGTGCACTTTACCTTCGGCTAACGTAGCACGGACATGTCGGACGATAGAATCTCCTATGATCACAGCGTCACGTCCTGTCTCGCGGAGGGGAGCGAAGCGGTTCCGGATGGAGATCTCGAAGACAGGAGGGGGAGAAGTCGTTGCCCGGGGCCCGGCTCGCGTCCTCCGCTGTGGATGCACCCAGGGTCCGTGGTGTCCCGGCGACGCAGTGAAGGACATCTGGGAAGATTGCGTCCTGGGTGCACCGGGCCTGTGCAGAGAAACACACGGAGTAGACGTGGTTGGACTGTTAACAGCACGCCATATACTTACCCCGGACTTGTGAGCGTCAGCCCGGGATGATTCCAGCGTGGCTCTCCACTCTCTCAGCTGGGCCTGCCTCTCCTCCAGGTCGCGAATCTGCTTCCCCACGGCCTCCCCACCTGCAATCAAAGGTAGACATTCATCCGCCATTAAAGCAAGTAACAGTGAGTACAGCAGTAGTAATGTGTGTGAATAGAGTATTAGCAATATTAGCGCAGTTAGCAGCAACCACGCTTGCTGATGCTAACGGGCTATAAGCTAATAGTGGACCCAGGAGGTCAAAACAAAACTAGTGATAGCGAGGCGCTCTGATTGTTTTTGTTGTAGAATACAATAGAGGATATAAACGGAAACGATGGTGTATAAAATAGATTTTTAAGTTTAAAATAGTCGATGAAAGGAATATAGTGTTGGAGCTCAAACGCAGTACAGACGCCAACAACAAACAGGAAATGATGTTGTTCTTCGCCGTCGGAGTGCAACAAGGCCACGCCTCCTTTTTTGTGTATTCATGTGGGCAGGGGTTAGTCAAAAAACTGTTTTAGTGACGTCATTACTGCAGGAACTATAGGGATGTAGTACAAAAGGGTTGTTTTTTGTAGGCAAATTCCGTTAAATAAAATATCTCGCTTGGCACTGAACTTTGAGCTTTAGAATTTTACAGATATTATTTATACTTTAACAACAACATTACACACTAACTAAAGTTTAAAACATGGGATCACGAAGAATGGGACCTTTAAATACGTCTCGTTTGACAGTCAGCAACCTTGATCTTATGTAACAGTCAGATCAAAACCAGTTCTTAGAAAATGAAAAGTATGGCATATTTAAGTGATTTGTGTTTGAAAGAAGAAATCCCTGTGGACTGATTAACCTGATGCTGATCCACTTAATCAACAGAAGAATAAAGCAATCTCTGCGTTGTATCCTGATGAATTTCCACACAGAGGTATGCAAAAATGTAGGGAGGATGTTTCCCCATGTCTTTGATATACCACTATCTGCTGTTAAATTTGAAAATCATTGATTATATACATCTAGCCAAGTTTCGTATGTAAGTTTCCCTTACAGTAAATGTGAGCGTCGCAAGACCAGAAGTAAGTATACACATACTCGCGTCGCTAAAGCTCACCGGTGCCATCTTGTGCACCTAGCCCATAGCAAATGTCTTTGCCTTTTACGGATTTCCTCCAAAGTGATTTTTGTTAAAAGTTTAATTTTTTCACTCATGGTTTTACTGCATGAGAGCGCCCTCAGGCTACCAGTATGAATGAAACAGATACAGCTACTCACTACACCTTATTTTGGGTAAAATACCTTTCTATACAGTTATGGGCTAGTTATAGGACTGCATATTTCTGTAAAATAAATTAATAATAATCATTATCAATATTACTTTATTCTCATTGTTTAATGTTTTTATTTAATTATAACTGTAATCAGAATTATTAGTAGTCATTTTGATATAAAAAAAAAAAATGCCAAATGGTTCAGATCTACAAACAGGCACAGCAAATGTATTGTTCTTTAACATTTCCGGCAATATAAAGAAAATGTTTATCTGAAAAACTTTTAGTTTATCTAAAACATTTTCCTCCCGCCTTTGTCCTCCTCCTCTCCCTCCTTCATCAACTCTAACAACTGACGACTTTGATCAATACTTCATTAACTTTTTCCCTGCAATCTTTTTTTTTTTTTAAGTTGCCAGCCACCACCCAGCCATAATTTGTTTTGTTCTAAGAACATTACCATGCATTGTTTCTAGCAAGTTCTACCCAGAACGTTCTCTCAAAAGTTAGGATAACATTCTCTAAAAACATTCTAAAAATGTTTAGTGATAACATTCTTACAAAGTTTTTAGCGGGTAGTTTTATTTATGTTCCAAGAATGTGTTGTCTCAAAAGTTAGGATAACATTCTCTAAAAACATTCTAAAATGTTTATTGATAACATTGTTAGAAAATCTATCTATAACAGTCTTACAAAGTTTTTAGCGGGTAGTTTTATTTTGGTTCCCAGAACCTTCTCTTAAATGTTCGGATAACATTCTCTAAAAACATTCTAAAATGTTTAGTGATAACATTGTAAGAATGTTATGGATAGATGTTCTTACAAAGTTTTTAGTGGGTAGTTTTATTTTGCTTCCCAGAATGTTCTCTTAAATGTTCGGATAATATTCTCTAAAAACATTCTAAAAATGTTTAGTGATAACATTGTTAGAACATAATTCCCTGACATTCTAAAGAAAAAAACACTCAAAAGTTCTTAAAAAATGCTTAGCTATTACATTCTTAAAACATAATTTTATTAACCTAAAAAAAATATCAAAATCTAACTCAGCAACACGTTGTAGGACTCTGTAAAGTGTAGTGTAAAATTAAGTGTCTGACTGTTGTTTGCTCAGAGTGCTCATCGTCTTTGTTGTTGTGGTTCTTGCAGAAAAATAATACAGTTATGTATCTGTATGTTCAAATGTTCTTCTCCTCCAGTTTTCCAGCTGTTCTCCCAGTTAGCAGCAATGAGCTCTATTCACTGTGTGCATGATAGAGTTCTTCCTCATGGCCTATAACAGAGTAGCATACAACAGTGTAAACAGAACGAATACAAATAATTATTACATCTTAAGATCACAAACAATATTGAAAACTTTCTAAACTAGCCAGCCTAATTAGTCTTCACAAACTATGAAAAGACTAATTTATTGAAAGTATACATATGACACCTTATGAGTAAATATACTGTTCGCCACATTTACATAATCAATTATACATTACTAAAAAAAAACTTGACATTGACTTGAAAAGCCCGAACCTTGAGCCGAGACTTTTTTTTATATACAATTTGTCACGATCATTACATGGAGTGCCCATGAACTTTTGTAGAGGGCACTCCAATCAGGACTATTCCACACTCACCACCAGATGTCACTTGGACTCTAGCACCTCTTATCTGTTGCACTACACCCTAACTACATTTCCCATTAGTCTCTGCATCACAATCACCCTGCCACACCTGCACATCATTCCTCAATCAATCTCCTTGCCACACCTGCACCTCATTTACACACACATATAAGCAGCACACTCACTCTCACTCACTGCGAAGTCTTGTTTAGCCAGTCTGACATTTCCGAGCGTTTTCCTTGTGTTTCCCTTCTGTACCTGACCTTTGGATTGTTTATACCGACTCTGATTCTCTGCTGCTTGCCCCCGACATCTGCTTGTTCCTGTTATTGATTCTGATTATCCTCACATACCTGACGCCGTTACTGATCATTGCCTGTCTGACCATTCTCATTAAAAGTTCTGCACATGGATCCAAATCTCTCTGTCTCATCATTACACAATTATTCCAGGATTTTATTTACCAGTATTTTTTAAATTTATTAAAATGTATGCATCATCTTTAAAGTCAAATTATTAGTTAACAAAAAAATAAATTAAAATGCACTATAGAGCTGTTATCAATCAATGGTGATGCATTGCTGCCACATACAAATAATTTTTTCCACTCAGTTATGTTGTAATAACGAGATCTTATGTTGTTAAAATGACATCTTGTAAGTGACGTGACAACGAGTCTGGAAAGGTAAATTAAAACAGCTTTGTTGGCAAAATTCATGACTCATTTAACTGAACTTTTTTATTTCTACTTTCTCCTCGGTTTAAGTCACAAAGACATTTTATTGGCATTGAGCCATTAGATTAGATTAGATTCAACTTTATTGTCACTGCACATGTAGGTACAAGGCAACGAAATGCAGTTAGCATCTAACCAGAAATGCAATAAGCAGTAAGTACAGAATAAAGGTCTATAATAGATATTAAATACTATAAGCACGATATACAGATAGGTGTACTATGAACATACTATACAGATGGGCTATGTAAAAGTGTATGTACACTATAGGCAGAACTATGAACATAATTTACAGTATTGCAATGGACAGTAAAGTGCATAGAAAAAATATTTCAGTGTGCAAATGGATTATACAGTGTTCCTGGATGAACAGGCAGTAGTGCAAGTAATAACAAGTTACTTTTTGCTTGTTGTGAATAAATAAATAAATCAGAGTGTTGAAGGGGGGGGGGAGTCTATGTGTGGTGTGGGGGGTGTTGAGGGGTGTCAGAGGGCAGAGTTCAGCAAGGAGACAGCTTTAGGGAAAAAGCTGTTCCTGAATCTTGTGGTCCTTGTCCGGAGGCTCCTGAAACGCCTCCCGGAGGGGAGGAGGTTAAACAGTCCATGGGCAGGGTGAGAGGAGTCCTTGAGAATGCTGCGAGCTCGACGTAGACAGCGTTTCCTCTGGATGTCCTCAAGAGCAGGAAGTGGTGTCCCTGTGATTCGTTGGGCAGTTTTCACCACCCTCTGCAGTGCCTTGCGGTCAGCCACTGATCAGTTCCCATACCAGACTGTGAACTGGGAACAGAGAACTGTTATGTGGAACAAATGCAAAGGTTCCTATGTTATGATGATCATGACGAATATGTTGCAAAATGCTTCATCTACAGTTCGAGCAACCACAACCAGCGCTGGTGGGCATTCATGAAAAAACAGCATGCTCAGTACTGGATTAATCGTTTCCAGGAATTGAAGGATAACTATTATTACACAGGTGGTGTCTTGGACAAGCAGTTAATATTATTCACCTGCCTGAATATCACTGAGGTAAGATTATGTAGCATAGCTTAATAGCCCCAAAAGTGTTGACCTGCAATAAGCCAATAACTGTATGTAGCTAATCATATGAAAACAAAGGATTTTAAATGGCTAAATAAGATATGATAAAACAAATATAATTAGTCTTAATTAAATTTAATCCTGAATTTATGTAATACATTTAATTATTATTTTCTGTGTATTTATTTTTTCTATTTTTTATTCCTTTTAATTTATTAATAGGAAATTTTTGAATATAAAAAATTAAATAATAAATAAATACTATTTATTATTTATTTTTTTATATTCAGCCTATTTATGCGTTCATTTATTTTTATATTTTATTTATTCCTCATGTGTTCATTTCCATGTTTATTTTTACATTTTTATGTAAACATTTATTCTATTTTCTGTGTGCCACATGGTAATGTGGGAGGCGGTCTTTGCTTATAGCGCCGCTGTCCTTGTACTTTTGCGTCCTTTCCTTTTTCCTTTTTTTAACTTGTAATTGAAAAATATGCTTTCTTCTTTATTTGTTTTTAGACTGGTGAAAACATATCCACATACAAACTTATTTTCATAAAATGCTTATTTAATAAATGTATTTGCGTTGACCCGGAACATTTAGATACTGTTGTACAGAGCCTTGTTCAGGACAGGACTCTTATCAAACATGTGAAGTTTGGGGCAGATTGAAAAATGTATGCATAGCAACATTGGAGCTGCAATCAATATTGACAGAGAGCTTATCTGATCATGTCATGATTCTGCCTTCATGTCCTGACTTTTCTCTAGTCTTGAGGCAGGATCATGACAGACCAGTGTTTCGTGTACAAGCACATGGCCTTGTCTTTGGGCCATGTGCTTGTGTTGTCTCGTTCCCTTGCCCCGCCCCCCCCTTGTTATCCTAGTCTTGTCGTGATTGCCTTATCTGTGCCACCTGTTGTGTCTTGATTAGTTCCCATATTTAGATCCCCTAGTGTGCTCTGTCTTTTGTCGGTTCATTGTTCCACACCGTGACTGTTCCTACTTGAGATTGTGCCACACTGAGATTGTGCCACACTGAGATTGTGCCACACTGAGATTGTGCCACACTGAGATTGTGCCACACTGAGATTGTGCCACACTGAGATTGTTTCCTCATATGTGTTTCTACATGTCAGCCTCGTGAGATATCGTATCCTTGTAACCCCTTTAAGAAGTCTTTGTATAACTGTGAGTGTTTGTTTGTAGTTAGTGTTCAGAGTCTTTGTTTATCTTGTTTATCGTGTCTTGTAAAGTTATTTAGTGTCCACCCTAGTCGTTGTTTTCCCCCTCATGGGTTTTGTTTTCCCCTTTTGTGTTAATAAATCCTGTGTTTGGTACATCCTGTCTGCATCTGAGTTCATCCCAACCCCTCCACATAACAGAATGAACCGACCACACCGGAACTCAGCAGACAGGATGTCCTCCAATCTACGTTCCCAATTGGAGTTCCGCCAGCAATGCTAGATGTCATCCCCCACCGACTGGCTGTTACTACACTGGGGGAACAGGCAGATCCCTCCCAGAGTCCTGAGGCGCCTTCCACAGCCATCAGTCTCCCCAGGAAGCGAGGGAGACGATTTTCGTGGGAGTCCGCTTCGGAATCGTCGGCGTCAGAGTCTGCCCTGCCTGAGACCAAACTCCCCCAACCTGTCTCTGATCCAGCTGTGACCTCTGCACCGCGGCCAAGAAGGAAGAGGAAGAAGAAGGGGTCTTCCGGTCCTGCTCCTCTGTCTCCTCCTGAGTCGGCGAGGCCTCCCGAGCCAGCAGTGGAGAGCGCTGGTGTGCCCGAGCCAGCAGCGGAGAGCGCTGGCGTGCCCGAGCCAGCAGCGGAGAGCGCTGGCGTGCCCGAGCCAGCAGCGGTGACCTTTCACCCCGAACCGGCGACTAAGAGAACTGTTTCCAAGTCCGCAGTCGTGAGGGCGGAGGAGAGAGCCGCGGCTGACTCTGCAGCAGAAGCATTACTACAGTCTGTCTCATCTCGTAAGGAGATGCCTGTTGTAATCGCTGCCAATACTCTGTCTAATTATTTGTCTCGTCTTGTTCAGATCCTTCAAGTCCCTACCAGTCCTGTCTTGTCCCCAGACCCTGTCCCCAGAGATCCCGAGCCAGCCGCAGTTAGCGCAGTTCCTGACCCAGTTTATGTCTCCACTGATGTTGTCCCGTGTCCCGCTGATGTTGTCATGTGTCCTGTTGATGTTGTCGAGTGTCCCGTTAATATAGTCCCGTGTCCTGTAGATGTTGCCCCGTGTCCTGTTGATGTTGTCGAGTGTCCCGCTGTTGTCTCCTCGTGTCCAGCTGTTGTCTCCCCATGTCCAGCCGTTTTATCCCCGTGTCCTGTGACTTCTCCTGTCATGTCCTCTGTCAGTTGTCCTGAGACCACCCCTCACCACCCAGACCTGCCCGGACCCCTCGCCGTCAGCCTTCGTCCCGTCCTTCTAAGACTCCTGACCCACCCACCCACCCACCCTGGTCTGTCCCCCATGAACTTTGTTGTCCCGCCTCCTCCCCTTCCCTGTTTTTTTTTTTTATTTGTCACCCTAACCCTGCCGTTGTGTATTCATGTTTACCTTTGTTGTTATTTGTCATGTCTTGTTGGCTTTTGTCTCTGTCTCGTTCACTCATGTCCCGTGTTTGATGTTCCCTTGAGGAGCGTCTGGAAGCCGCTCCTTAAGGGAGGGGTTCTGTCATGATTCTGCCTTCATGTCCTGACTTTTCTCTAGTCTTGAGGCAGGATCATGACAGACCCGTGTTTCGTGTACAAGCACATGGCCTTGTCTTTGGGCCATGTGCTTGTGTTGTCTTGTTCCCTTGCCCCGCCCCCCATTGTTATCCTAGTCTTGTCGTGATTGCCTTATCTGTACCACCTGTTGTGTCTTGATTAGTTCCCCTATTTAGATCCCCTAGTGTGCTCTGTCTTTTGTCGGTTCATTGTTCCACACTGAGATTGTTTCCTCATATGTGTTTCTACATGTCAGCCTCGTGAGATATCGTATCCTTGTTACCCCTTTAAGAAGTCTTTGTATAACTGTGAGTGTTTGTTTGTAGTTAGTGTTTAGAGTCTTTGTTTATCGTGTCTTGTAAAGTTATTTAGTGTCCACCCTAGTCGTTGTTTTCCCCCTCGTGGGTTTTGTTTTCCCCTTTTGTGTTAATGAATCCTGTGTTTGGTACATCCTGTCTGCATCTGAGTTCATCCCAACCCCTCCACATAACAGATCATGCATATATCACCAAAAGGCTGAAATTGGATGTACGTTTGTCAGGCCACCGAGGGCACACCCTTCAACGAAAACTCAAAATCTTTGCAATTTAATGTCACAAAGGTCTTAAGATTAAATTTACCAAATTTGAACAGGCAGGCTAAATAATATAGCATAAATTATATAGCATTCATTCATGTCAGTTAATATTCTAAACTTAAACATTAAAACATTGTTTTAATGTGATTTTTTTCCAAGAACATTTTACCAATTCCAAACCATATTAATCTTAATAATTACCATTCATTTTTTATTTAATCATTTATGAGTGATATATAATTGTCCATGAAAGCTGGAAGAGGAAAACTCCTTATATTCAGGTCAAGTCAAGTCAAGTCACCTTTATTTATATAGTGCTTTAAACAAAATACATTGCGTCAAAGTAACTGAACAACATTCATTAGGAAAACAGTGTGTCAATAATGCAAAATGATAGTTAAAGCTGCGGTAGGGAACTTTTGACGCTCTAGTGGTTAATAAACAGAACATACATACATTTTTTTTTCTCAGATTATCTGTCTCATATTCTACTGTCAGGACATAATGACAGGTTTAATAAATATGTAAAAAATATTTATGAATATATGAATGAATGAATAAATGAATGCTTTATTTCGAACATAAACATAAAACAAGTAACAAAAGTAAGTAAACTGAAAATAAAAAGACAAACAAACCAAACAATTAATGATAATAATATGAAACCAGCATGTCTGAAAAGGAGTAGGATGAAGCATAAGCTTATTAAAACCTATCCCTTCTCCACTATTCAATAAACAATCAGTTTTCCCTAATGAACATATTTACATAATACCTATCTACAAAAAATAGAAAATAAATGAATTAAGAAAACAAATACATAAGTTATTTTTTACCGATTGCTAAATCCCTTCCTCCTCCCTATACCTTGTGAAAACCATATGTTTGTACTGCTTCTTAAACTGCGTCATGCTTGGACATAGCTTAACCTCCACACCCAAATTGTTCCACAACCTCACTCCACAAACAGAAACACAAAAACCTTTTATTGTTGCACGTACCCGCTGATGTTTTAAATTAAGCTCCCCACTCAGGTTATAACCCCCCTCTCTGTTAAAAAACAATTTTTGTATATTTCCAGGAAGTTTTTTGTGTATTGCTTTGTACATGATTTGTGCTGTTTGAAAATGAACCAGATCAATGAATTTTAATATTTTTGATTTTAAGAAAAGTAAATTTGTGTGCTTTCTGTAACCAGTATTATGTATTATTCTTATGGCTCTTTTCTGCAATATGAATAGTGATTGTATTGAACATTTATAAGTATTGCCCCAAACCTCTGCACAGTAATGTAAATATGGTAAAATCAATGAACAATAGAGAATGTGGAGTGATTTATGTTCCAGAATGTGTCTTGCTTTACTAAGAACAGAAATACTCCTTGACAATTTGCTGTGAACATATTTTATATGTGACTTTATTTTATCATCAATTATTACCCCAAGCAACTTATTTTCATTTACTCTTTCAATGCCCACCCCATCTATTTGTATCTGTACCTGTGTATTCTTATTGCAATTACTGAATAGTATTAATTTGGTTTTACTTAAGTTTAATGATAATTTGTTTCTATCAAACCACATTTTCATTTTGCACATTTCAGAAGTAATCCTCCCCAGTAGTTCATGCAAATCTCCCCCAGAACAGAAAATACTAGTGTCATCTGCAAATAATACTATTTTTAATGTTTTTGAAATGTTGCATATATCATTGATATAAAGTAAAAACAGTTTTGGACCTAATACTGACCCCTGGGGGACGCCACAAGCAATGTCCAAGCATGATGATTAATATTCACCCAATTTCACAAATTGTTTTCTGTAGCTTAAATAACTTCTCACCCAGTGCAATACTAACCCCCTAATCCCATACCGTTCCAGTTTACTGATTAATATTTCATGATTGATTGTGTCAAACTTTTTTAAGATCTATGAATATTCCAACTGAATGCAGTCTTTGGGTCTATTGCCTCTGTGATCACCTGAATTGATTCAGTTAGTGCCAGTGATGTTGAACTGTTTGCTCTAAATCCATATTGACTGTCAGAAAGTAATTTGTATTTGTTTATGAAATTTTCAAATCGATTATTGAATAGTTTTTCTAGTATTTTCGAAAATTGTGAAAGTAAAGAAACAGGCCTGTAATTTGTGAAGTGGTGTCTATCCCAAGTTTTATACAAAAGTAGAACTTTTGCTATTTTCATTTTATTAGGAAATTTACCCGTTTGGAATGATAAATTACAGATGTATGTAAGTGATTTTGAAATCCTCAACTTTCATATCAATTTCATTTAAATCAGTAGATGTTTTACCTTTAAAGTTATTTACAATATGTATTATTTCTTTTTCTTCAACTGCTGTAAGAAACATTGAGCACGGATTTCTCACTATGAGATTATCCTCCCAATCCACGGATGACAGTGAATCAGGAATTTTTTCTGCTAAGCTTGGTCAAACATTTACAAAAAAATTATTAAAACTATTAACCACATCATCCATATTATCTTTTTTCATATTGCTAGCTCTTTTGTTTCAAACCATTTTTAATAATGCTATTCAATATGTTCCATGTTCCTTTAATATTGTTTTTGTTATTATCTTTCCTACATGCCCTTATAATATTGGTTAACTTATTCTTTTATTTTTTGTATTTATTTTCTGCCTTTTTAGTCCTTCGTTTTATGAATTCTCTATATAGTGTATTTTTCTTTTTACAGGCATTTTGTAATCCCTTCGTGAGCCATGGTTGATCTTTGTATTTTTGTTTTCTGTAGTACTGTTTTATTGGACAATTTTTATCATATAATGACGTGAATATACTTAAAAAAGTTTCATATGCACTATCAATATTACTTTCATTATACACCTTTTCCCAATTTAGTGCTAGTAGATTGTTCTTAAATGCAGTTATAGTTTCCGCTGTCCTTACTCGTCTGTATTTTAGTTTTTCTTCTGGCTGTTTTCTCTGGCTGTTGTTATTAAACAGTAAAAACTGGTAGGTGGTCACTGATGTCGTTAATTAATAGTCCACTCACTGTTTTATTGTCAATATCATTAGTGAATATGTTATCGATTAATGTAGCACAATGGGATGTGATTCTACTCGGTCTGGTAATTTTGGGGTATAAACTCATGCTGTACATTGTATTAATAAATTCATCAATCATTTTTTGCTTATTTGGATTAAGCATGTCAATGTTTAAATCACCACAGATAAATACAACTTTTTGATTAGTTTTTGAAAACATTTCCTCTAGCCAGTTATTGAATGCTTCGATACTAGAGCCTGGTGCTCTGTATATACAGCTGATTATTACATTTTTACTTTTTTCTTCATATATTTCAATTGTTATACATTCTAATAAGTTATCAAGCACAGTTGTCATTTTTTCCACTAATTTAAAATTTAACATTTTATCTACATACACCGCCACTCCTCCTCCACTCTTGTTCTTTCTATTTACACAGTTAAATTCATATCCATCCAGTACAAAATCCATTCCTTTATCTTTATTTTTCCATGTTTCTGATATAGCAATAATTTTAAATGGTTTTATAAACTGACTTAGATATTCCCTTATGTTATTGAAATTTGCATACATACTCCTGCTATTAACATGGATCATTGATAATTTGCTATCCTTTTTAATGGTCAAATTGTACTGTTCATCTGTGTAGTAGCAACAGTTATTGTTAATATTAGAGAAAAAATTATTGTCCGGGTCTATGTCATGCTCCATGTCCAGTAAATTATGATCAGTGTATTGAAATGTTCTCAATTCAAGTTTTTCATGATCAGCAATCCTCTGTGTTATATATCCAATGCCTCCAGATGTAGATGAATAACTTCTGTCAGACCGTGTCATTATGGTGTGTTGTGTATGAGCCATCATACCTTACTGTCCGGATTGTAATGATCATTCGTATTTTTCCAGTTCCTCGATGTTCCTGATGACAAGGGCTTTGGCTTGTTCAGGTGTCCCATTAAGTTTGATAAATACTTTACAGTTTGATGTCCATGTATGTTGAATTTTTCCCTGTTTTTTCATAAGACGTGCTTTTCTGGCGATATCAGCGTTTCGTTTTGTCAGATGATCATTGACGAATACGTTTGATCCTTTCAGTTTCCTTCCTTGTTTTAACAGAGCTGTTTTGTGTTTTCGGCTGATAAATCTCATAATGACAGCTCGTTTGTCGTTACCATCTCTCCGGGGCAAAGGGTGGCAAGCCTCTATGTTGTTGCAGTCCATTTCAATCTCTTTGGATTGTAGGAAGGCAGCCACCTGTTGCTCTATGGAATTTACTTCCTGTTCACCGGGCTCACCCCCGTTGTCATCGGTCACCGCCCGAGCGTATGACCAGGGTTTAATCCGGAGCCCGGTCACAATCACATCATTTATCCGGGTGTACAGCTCCAGCTCCGCCACTCGACTCTCCAGGTACACCAGACGCCGGTCCTTCTCCGCGTTCTGGATCCTGAGTGCCTTTACCTCCTCCACCAGGTCCATGATGGCTTTCTGCTGCAGTTTCACAACAGAAATCTCCTCAGACAAGAAGTCCAAAGATTTTTTAATGTCGTCACCCTCCTCGGCTGTCAATGCCTTCTTCGGACCCATGTTACTAGGTTACTCGAGGTAGCGTCGTTACCCCAGCCGCTTGCTAGCTAGTTTGTCAACTAGCCACTTTGCTCCGTTCTTTCAGTCCGTGTTTCAAAATCAGCGTCGTTAAATCAGGCAGAATTCAGACCAAGGGTGTCGGCAGATAGTCCAGTGTCCATATTCCAAGTCAGTATCCAATAAACACAGATTAGTCCAAAACCGAGCAGCACCAAAAAAACCGCCAGCCTATGAGAGCGGAAGTGCGTCACCCGAGATATCGTTCAGTGGAGCATTACCTCAATAGTGTTCAGACAAACTAGATCCTGTCAAAATGGAAATGTGTAAAATGACTTCCAATCAAGGCAATGCAATCAAGGCAACAATATCGCTGTAGATGAAGTGACCCCAACTAAGCAAGCCAGAGGCGACAGCAGCAAGGAACTGAAACTCCATCGGTTGACAGAATGGAGAAAAAAACCTTGGGAGAAACCAGGCTCAGTTGGGGGGCCAGTTCTCCTCTGACCAGACGAAACCAGCAGTTCAATTCCAGGCTGCAGCAAAGTCAGATTGTGCAGAAGAATCATCTGTTTCCTGTGGTCTTGTCCTGATGGTCCTCTGAGACAAGGTCTTTACAGGGGATCTGTATCTGGGGCTCTAGTTGTCCTGGTCTCCGCTGTCTTTCAGTGCAGTAGAGGTCCTTTCTAGGTGCTGATCCACCATCTGGTCTGGATACGTACTGGATCCGGGTGACTGCAGTGACCCTCTGATCTGGATACAGACTGGATCTGGTAGCTACGGTGACCTCGGAATAAGAGAGAAACAGACAAATATTAGCATAGATGCCTTTCCTCTAATGATGTAGCAAGTACATCAGGTGTTATGGGAATTTTTAATGCAGCCTAAAAATCCTTTAACGGATTTGCATATTAAAAGCATATTAGTATGTTATGTGTAAACCAGATTAAAGAGATGGGTCTTTAATCTAGATTTAAACCGCAAGAGTGTGTCTGCCTCCCCAACAATGTTAGGTAGGTTATTCCAGAGTTTAGGCGCCAAATAGGAAAAAGATCTGCTGCTCGCAGTTGATTTTGATATTCAATGTATTATCAAATTGCCTGAGTTTTGAGAACATAGCAGTAAGAAATTACTCGTCATCCAGTTTTTTATATCGACTATGCATTCCATTAGTTTTTCAAATTGGTGTGTTTCACTGGGCCGCAAAGAAATATAGAGCTGAGTATCATCAGCATAACAGTGAAAGCTAACACCATGTTTCCTGATGATATCTCCCAAGGGTAACATATAAAGCGTGAAGAGAAGCGGCCCTAGTACTGAGCCTTGAGGTACTCCATAATGTGCTTGTGATTGATATGATACATCTTCATTCACTGCTACGAACTGATGGCAGTCATATAAGTATGATTTAAACCATGCTAATGCACTTTCATTAATTCCAACAAAGTGTTTAAGTCTATGCAAAATTATGTTGTGGTCAATTGTGTCAAACGCAGCACTAAGATCCAATAAAACTAATAGAGAGATACACCCACGATCAGATGATAAGAGCAGATCATTTGTAACTCTAAGGAGAGCAGTCTCAGTACTATGATACGGACTAAATCCTGACTGGAAATCCTCACATATACCATTTTTCTCTAAGAAGGAGTATAATTGTGAGGAGATCACCTTTTCTAGTATCTTGGACAGAAAAGGGAGATTCGAGATTGGTCTATAATTAACTATTTCTTTGGGGTCAAGTTGTGGTTTTTTGATGAGAGGCTTAATAACAGCCAGTTTGAAGGTTTTGGGGACATATCCTAATGACAATGAGGAATTAATAATGGTCAGAAGAGGATCACACCTCTTTAAGGAGCTTATATGGTATAGGGTCTAACATACATTTTGTTGGTTTAGATGATTTAACAAGTTTATATAATTCTTCCCCTCCTATAGTAGAGAATGAGTGGACCTGTTCCTCAGAGGGTCTATAGTGCACTGTTCTAAGTAGTTCATAAAGTCAAAAACACTTGTTGAGGCTTTATTTTTCGTTAATTTAGTCACTGTATTGAATAAATACCTGGGGTTATGTTTGTTTTCTTCTAAAAGAGAAGAAAAGTAATCGGATCTAGCAGTTTTTAACCCTTTCGAGTCGATTAACGCATATATGCGTTTTGAGTCATTTTCTCCTGATACCCCCGAAAAGAACTTAAATTACACTCTCAGTTTTAATCGTACAGATAAGAGCAATACATCAATCGAATCTGTAAAGGGTCTAGTTTTTTTTGGATAGACATAATAACAAAAAACCTTTGTGCACTTATAAAATAAAGATATCAAACAAGCTGCGCTGTCTGCAGCCTTTGTCTCCGCTGGTCGTCATGTACAAATACGTCATTAAAATGAACTGTAACTCCGTGAATACTCAACGAAGAGAAATGAGAGAGATACAGTATTGTTCAAAATAATAGCAGTACAATGTGACTAACCAGAATAATCAAGGTTTTTCGTATATTTTTTTATTGCTACGTGGCAAACAAGTTACCAGTAGGTTCAGTAGATTCTCAGAAAACAAATGAGACCCAGCATTCATGATATGCACGCTCTTAAGGCTGTGCAATTGGGCAATTAGTTGAATTAGTTGAAAGGGGTGTGTTCAAAAAAATAGCAGTGTGGCATTCAATCACTGAGGTCATCAATTTTGTGAAGAAACAGGTGTGAATCAGGTGGCCCCTATTTAAGGATGAAGCCAACACTTGTTGAACATGCATTTGAAAGCTGAGGAAAATGGGTCGTTCAAGACATTGTTCAGAAGAACAGCGTACTTTGATTAAAAAGTTGATTAGAGAGGGGAAAACCTATAAAGAGGTGCAAAAAATGATAGGCTGTTCAGCTAAAATGATCTCCAATGCCTTAAAATGGAGAGCACAACCAGAGAGACGTGGAAGAAAACGGAAGACAACCATCAAAATGGATAGAAGAATAACCAGAATGGCAAAGGCTCAGCCAATGATCACCTCCAGGATGATCAAAGACAGTCTGGAGTTACCTGTAAGTACTGTGACAGTTAGAAGACGTCTGTGTGAAGCTAATCTATTTTCAAGAATCCCCCGCAAAGTCCCTCTGTTAAAAAAAAGGCATGTGCAGAAGAGGTTACAATTTGCCAAAGAACACATCAACTGGCCTAAAGAGAAATGGAGGAACATTTTGTGGACTGATGAGAGTAAAATTGTTCTTTTTGGGTCCAAGGGCCACAGGCAGTTTGTGAGACGACCCCCAAACTCTGAATTCAAGCCACAGTACACAGTGAAGACAGTGAAGCATGGAGGTGCAAGCATCATGATATGGGCATGTTTCTCCTACTATGGTGTTGGGCCTATTTATCGCATACCAGGGATCATGGATCAGTTTGCATATGTTAAAATACTTGAAGAGGTCATGTTGCCCTATGCTGAAGAGGACATGCCCTTGAAATGGTTGTTTCAACAAGACAATGACCCAAAACACACTAGTAAACGGGCAAAGTCTTGGTTCCAAACCAACAAAATTAATGTTATGGAGTGGCCAGCCCAATCTCCAGACCTTAATCCAATTGAGAACTTGTGGGGTGATATAAAAAATGCTGTTTCTGAAGCAAAACCAAGAAATGTGAATGAATTGTGGAATGTTGTTAAAGAATCATGGAGTGGAATAACAGCTGAGAGGTGCCACAAGTTGGTTGACTCCATGCCACACAGATGTCAAGCAGTTTTAAAAAACTGTGGTCATACAACTAAATATTAGTTTAGTGATTCACAGGATTGCTAAATCCCAGAAAAAAAAATGTTTGTACAAAATAGTTTTGAGTTTGTACAGTCAAAGGTAGACACTGCTATTTTTTTGAACACACCCCTTTCAACTAATTGCCCAATTGCAAAGCCTTAAGAGCGTGCATATCATGAATGCTGGGTCTTGTTTGTTTTCTGACAATCTACTGAACCTACTGGTAACTTGTTTGCCACGTAGCAATAAAAAATATACTAAAAACCTTGATTATTCTGGTTAGTCACATTGTACTGCTATTATTTTGAACAAAACTGTATCTATAGAAAGCTTGACATGTCTACTTTTAAACTAAACAAGTGCTGCCGAAAACAATTATTCTGAGATAAAGTAATCCATATGAAAACAACGCGATGTCTGTTTTTCATGTCTCCCTTCATTAAATCTAATGCGACCACGCCCCCGCGCTTAACGCGCTATTCAGATTCAAACAGAAGCGCGCGGCTTGAATACGCCCACACAGAAGAAAAAACAGCCAGGCTGTTCTTCAAGATTTTATTTTATTTTACTGTTTGCTTCGCGATGAGAGGAATAAGACATAATTCACCCCAAAAAGATGTGATGTGGTTGAGGATTTGAGAAATGGATTTCCTCAGAAAAAAGACTGAAGCACTTTATTCAGCAGGAATAAACATGAGCAAGTCTCTTTTTATTTATTTATATACTTGTACTAGTTTTCACATAATGTGTAAACATTTTACTAGTTAGACTTTTTCCAAATACTTTTTCCAAACTATAATTCCTGACTAAATGTGTAATCAAGTGAAACATTATGAAGTTTCAATAAAAATATATAATACTATACCATTCAAAAGCTTGATGTAAATAATATAAATGTGACAAATAGAGATAACTCTAACAAATGTAAAAACAATGCAGTTCTTTCAATTTATTCCCCCTAAAAAAAAAACCTGAAAAATATTCTCAGCTCTTTTCAACATTAATAATGATAAAAAATAATAATGATGATAATAATAAATGTTGTTTTTTTTTTTTTTTTTTGGTAGAAAATAAGATTGTTAAAAGGATTTCTGAAGGATTGTGTGACTGGAGTAAGGATGCCAAAAAATTTTTTGAAAGTAAGCTTTGATTGTTCCTAATAAACTGTTTAACTTCTCCCCCAAGTGGATATTAAATTATTTTGTGGGATAATTAAATATATTCTTAATAAACTACAAACATGAAATTATATACTTTTATTGTGTTCTCACATTCTTTCTTGTAACTCCTCCCTCTCAGTGACACAGCTGAATGAGAGGCTTATTATGCAGCTCATTATGCAGGCCTTTGTCTTCTCAGGTGTAAATCACAATGATATTCATGATAGTTGACGCCTACTCAAATGTGACTTTTACCAACAAAAAGTGTCTTAGAAAATTTAAATCAATATATTGTTTTCTGTGAGTGAGTAAACAAGATGATTTTCACATAATTTAGAAAGAAAAATTCTAGGCTACAAGCTCCAGTTCTCAACAGTCCCGGGAACCAATGTTATGTATGTGTTTTATAGCCTTATTCAAGTGATTTAACATTTTTTGTTTTTCACTAACCATGCATAACAATTTTTTTCTCAAAAATACAATCATGTACATACATGCATTTCACATATTATTATAGCGCAGTTTGTGCTGATTACAGTGATATTAGACTTTACCCATTTAGATATTTATAAGAAACTGAAAAAAGCACAAATATCAGGGCATGACAAAACTTCTCCAGGCCCCAAAAATACCCTTAGAATCCAGAGGGTTAATGCTTTTCTGTAGGATAGGTTACTTTCCCACCAAGCAATACGAAAGACCTCTAGTTTTGTTTTCCTCCAGCTGCGCTCCATTTTTCGGGCTGCTCTCTTTAGGGTGCGAGTATGCTCATTATACCATGGTGTCAAACTGTTTTCCTTAACCTTCCTTAAGTGTGAAGGAGCAACTGTATTTAAAGTGCTAGAAAAGAGAGAGTCCATAGTTTTTGTTACATCATCAATTACATCAATTACATGTGACAGTATTAAATCTAGAGTTTGATTTCGACAATGAGTAGGTCCTGAAATGTGTTGTCTAATCCCAATAGAGTTCAGAATATCTATAAATGCTGATCCCAATGCATCTTTTTCATTATCAACATGGATATTAAAATCACCAACTATTAAAACTTTATCTGCAGCCAGAACTAACTCGGATGTAAAATCAGCAAATAATAAATTCTGTATGGTGCCCTGGTGGCCTGTATACAGTAGCCAGTATAAACATAACAGGGGATTTATCATTAACCCTTGTGTTATGTTGCGGGTCAATTTGACCCGTTTAGATTTTCTAGTTGTTGGAAATACTGGTTAACCTATGTTTTTTTTCTCGATATATTTTGACTTTTTCTCATTTATCATCATGAACATGCATGCAAAGTTTCAACATGCTGGTGTTTTTTGACATATACAAAAAAAAAAAATTACTATTATGTTCGTGATGTTCGCGGGTCAATTTGACTCGCATATTTTAACGCTCTAAGGAAACTGTACTGACCCATAATAATAAAATGTATTGGTTATATTTTGTTATTTTATTTTTTTACTACTTTATAAAGCTATAAAATTAGGATTTCCAAACTTATTTCAATGCAGAAAAAGAGAAAAATATTTTGTCAGCCACATATGGCAAAAATGACCTATTTATTTTTTCAAGCTACCTGAAATAATATTAAACCTTTTTTCTTTTCTTGATATTTTATGATTTTTTTTCTCATTTATCATCATGGACATGCATGCAAAGTTTCAACATGGTGGTGTAGCAACAATCACTTTCTGGGGAATAATTAACTCAAATGAAGTGAATATTCATGAGTCTATGAATATAATGTGCTTATTGCTTACAAATATTAAATTACCCAAAGAGGGAATATTTAATCATTTAAAGGTAACCTTTACTAGAATTAATTTAAGTTAATCTAAACAATCTGTTCGTTCAGCGAACTGGAAGCTAGACTTCCTTATCAAAATTCAATAAAAATACCCTTCTTACAAACTCCAAGAAATATGAATCTTCTGATCAGGAAAAAACTATATTTTCTGTGTCTGTACTACTAAGATTACTGAAATTAATTAATATAAAACAAAGTTCGTAGCGTAGATCACACGATTCAGGGACTTCGATCTCAATGAGCAATAAAACAATTCAATTCAAGCAAATTATAGGATTTAATAAAAACAGACTAAAGAGTACATAACTACAATTCACACGTAGTAAATTTGAGTATATAGCAAAACGAAAATACAATTTAAACAAGGTAAATGAACAAGAATAATAATGAGATAAATGAGAGAGAGAGATAAAGAGAGAGAGAGAGGGAGAGAAAGTGAAAGTGAAAAGCAATCTCAGCGTGGCAATTTCAAACAGTTAACTTTGCAAGAGACCCCAAGTCATTGAATAATTTCACAAACATGGAATAGCCTAGACAACCTTAAACAGCAATTTTAGTTGCGATATAAGAAAGTACTTGCTTTGATCTGGCTCTTGTGTGTAGCTGCGCTCAAATTGTCCGGTCCGTGCGGCCTCAGCGTGGTTCTTTCCAGAGCAGATGATGCGCGAGCTCGATGGTTAACGCGAAGGTAAACTTTGCCAAAAGATGACTAGACTTAAGTTCGTTTGGCTCGTGAAGGCAATTGAACGAAGTCAAATATCAGAAGACAATAAAGAAAAACTAGAATGAAACGAAAAGTAAAGAAGAATAAACGGAGAACTTCTTGAAGTCCGGATGCAAAGCTGGGAATCCTCTTTTCTCTCTGGCGGAATGCCCAGAATACAGGTTTCCCTGAGCTTTTAAGTAAATCTAGGTTTACACCTATTTTTTTAGTATGAGCCAATGAAGTGTAAACAAACTAAGGCGGGAAAAATCTTCTTTGTTTGCTGATCTCCGCCCACTGGTCTAATTTATGGCGATGTCAAAGTTAAACATTTTTCTTAAGCAAGATCGTTCCTCTGAAACAATGCATCTTTTTGTAATTTGCTATCAAGATTCGTTACAGTCATGTTTTTACGATTATACAGACACCAAGAACTATGATTTTACCAGTCCCGTATCCAAAGGTACAGAGTTATTCTTAACGAAATGCATATAAAGTTTGCATTAAACACACAGTAACATTCATATATTCCACTATGCCGCATACATACATTTGAGCACAAAAAGGGAGACATTAAAATACATTTAGAGGTAGTTTTAGTAAAAGAAGGTCCATGGGCCAGCCAAAATGCTTGTGCCTGTTTTTGAGTGTGTGTGCGTCTCATGAATGTGTGTGCGTCTGTTTCACTGGAATGTGCGATCAAGAAGGGGGGGTGTTTGTCTTCCCTTTTGAAGTTCGATATCGCATCTCTGGATAGTCTCCAAGGTGTTATAACTCTCATCCTCGCCAGGACGTTGCTGTCATGGTGGCGCCCAGGGTGGTGAGTTATGTTGTAAGAGGGTTGTAAAACGAAAGTCCTTGTTTTTTCTTTAACTCACGTTCTGGTCTTTGAGTGTAGAATGTGTCAAAAGGGTCAGGATTCATTAACATGGAACAGATGGTTGAATACCATCCGCTCATTGGTGTTACAGTGGTGTTTTTTGACATATACAAGCAAAATTACTATTATGGTTTGTGATGTTCGCTGGTCAATTTGACTCTCCTAGGCAGCTATTCAAAAGAAACTGTACAGATACAAAATAAAAACATTTATTTAATGTATGTCAGGGTATCAACTCCAGTTCTAAAGTGTACGTCTATCTAAAAGTGCTCTAACCTTAACCAAACACACTTCAAAAAGCTAAATCATGGTGTACACGATTAATGGCAAATTACAAATGACAAACCTGAGCTACCCAGAGAGATTCTGAACATTGAGGGCAGAAACATGCATCTGGAGTCAGACCCACAGAAAATAAAGGAGTGAACACATATGAGGTGTGCCCATCCAAGCGTGACAGCAAAACCAGCACCATGTGTGTGAAGTGCAAGAAATTCATAAGCCAAAAGCACACACTTGCTGTGTGCTCATCATGTCTAATGTAACTTCTAGACTTTATGAAATGAGTTTACAAAACAGCCAACTTAAGAAAAGTAAATATTTTCATTATACAGCTACATTTAATTGTTCAGTTATGATGTTCTAAGAAAAAAAAAGTTATAAAAATATATATGCAAATTAAGTCAGCATACTGTTTTTTTGTCAAAACAAAACAGTTAAAAAAAATGGTTAAAAAACATTTTCATTAAATCATATCTTCAGATATATTTCTGGGGGAATATTTGACAAATGTTGATAATAAAAGTTTACAGTTTGTACCTGAATCTTTATTGTTTTTCATAGTGTGATTTTTTAGGAATTGTATTGAATCCAATTAGGGTCAATTTGACCCGCTCCATAAAGGGTGTACACAGAAATCGAACAGTGCACTAGGGTTAACATTTGTTTATCTGGATAATGTTATATGTAGCACCATTACTTAGAACGAGTTATACTTGAAGCCTGCCCTCTCAGAAAGCCTGAAAACATTTTTATAAATTGAAGCAACACCTCCACCTTTGCCTTTTAGACGCGGCTCATGTTTATAACTGTAATCTTGGCGGGTGGACTCATTTAAAAAAATTTAATCATCAGGTTTTAGCCAGGTTTCTGTCAAACAGAGCACATCTAGATTATGATCAGTTTTCATATTATTTACAAAAAGTGTTTTCGTAGAAAGGGATCTGATATTCAATAAGCCAAGCTTTATCATTTGTTTATCCATACTGCATCTGTTTTTTATTTGTTGAACCTCAATTAAATTGTTAATCTTAACTTGGTTTGGACTTTGTATTTATTGTATTAATTGTATTGTATTAATTGTGGTTTGTATTTTCTAGTTCGGGGAACAGACACAGTCTCTATAGTGTGATATCTAGGTGAAAGAGTCTCTATGTGCTGAGAATTAGCTGCCCTCTGTGATGTGAGGCAGCTAGCAGACGGTCGGTTTAGCCAGTCTGTCTGCTTCCTGACCTGGGCCCCAGTTAGTCAAGTATAAACACTAAGCCTATTTGCCATATTTCTAGAGAGAAGAGTGGCGCCATCTCTTTTCAACAGGTCAGGTCTGCCCCAAAAATTCGTCCAAATTTTCTATGAAACCTATGTTATTCTGTGGGCACCACTTAGAAATCCAGCCATTGAGTGATGATAATCTGCTATGCATCTCATCACCACAGTAAGCAGGGAGGGGACCAGAGCATATTACAGTGTCTGACATTGTGCTTGCAAGTTCACACACCTCTTTAATGTTATTTGTAGTGATCTCCGACTGGCGAAGTCGAACATCATTCGCGCCAGCATGAATAACAATCTTAATGTATTTACGTTTAGCATTAGCCAGCACTTTTAAATTTGCCAAGATGTCAGGCGCTCTGGCTCCCGGTAAACATTTGACTATGGTGGCTGGTGGCTCTATATTCACGTTCCGTACAATAGAATCACCAATAATTAGAGCACTTTCATCACCCACGACTACGCTGCCTCACTGTCACCCAGTTGCCCTGCTGCAGTGGCTCTGTTGCCGGAACCGAACAATGTACAGGAATCCCTGCGCTAGACGCATCCAAAGCCGTATCTAGAGCCCCAACATTCTTAATGTCCTCAATTAAAGTTTGGATGTGTGTCTCTAATTCTAAAATCTTCTCAGCCTAACTATTTCCCTGCATTTATCACATGTGAACCCCTCATCTGCGACAGAGATAGATAAACTGTACATGTGGCAAGAGGTGCAAATAACAATAGCTCCTCTCTCTCTCTCTCTCTCTCCGCTGTGATGCAGCGTGCTTTCTTCATGTTTGCCGGGAAGTTGTTTTACTTGGTGTTGGCCTGGTTGCTTTCTATCGGCTCTGTGGACTTACAGATAGGCTTATTGGGAGCTGGTGCAGATGAGGCTTTAATGAACATGGCCTTACAGTACACCTCTCGCTAGCTCTTATCCCTGAAGCGGAATTACTATCTGTCGGGGGACACCTATGACCGCTGTGACAGGGCTGGATTACTGCAGTCCAAGCAATATATTCCTCGTCATCCTCCATCCCAGTTTTGAACTGCCGATGAAGGACTACAAGACTGTCTTCCTCCAGGGTTGATCTTATTAACTTTTCTGCTCTGCCGTATGAGCAGCATTTCTGTGATGCGGCATCTACAAGCCCTTTAAAAGCCGCGTTACTGAACACACGCTCTGTGAACAACAAAGCTCTATTACTGGCGGATTTTATCATGGACAAGAAGCTGGACTTGTTTTTCATCACGGAAACATGGCAAAAACAGCTGACTCCAGCGGGCTTTGGACTCATTGACATTTCACGAACTACAGGTAGAGGTGGTGTTATTATAGTTCTTTACAAACTGCAATACAAGATTCACCCTGTGCCCGTTCCTCCTTTTAAAACTTTTGAATGTCTGATACTCACTCTGCTCTCCATTCTGCCATGGTCACTATCTATCGACCTCCTAAACTGAATAAGGACTTTCTGTCTGAGTTTGCTGATCTTCTTTCTATATTGTCCGTCAGATTTAAGAGATTAATTTTGATTCTGGGTGATTTTAACTTACATGTAGATCAGAAAGCCTGTCTCTTGGCCACGGATTTTCTATCACTCTTGGACTGTTTTAATTTTTCTCAGTTTGTAAATGTCCCCACTCACTGTAAAGGACACACGTTAGATTTAATTATTGAAAATGACTCCTCTCTTTCTAATCTCTCTGTTGTGGATGCTGGACTTTCTGATCATCTAGCTATCTTTTTAATATTGAGACATTTCATTCTAGTAGAGAGACTTCACAACTATTTCTTTCCGTAAATGGCAATCAATTGATCATGCTACCTTTGAAAACTCGATTGTCTCTTCTTTAGCATTGTTCACATCTTTGCACCCATAAAAACACGTAATGTTTCATTTGCACAGTCAACCCCCTGGTATAATGGTGACTTGCGTATACAGAAGGCTGTGTGTCGGGAATTAGAGCGAAAATGGCGTCACTCTGGTTTAAATGTGTTCCACCAGGCATGGAAAGATTGCTTGTCAAACTACAGAGTAGCCATTGAAACTGCAAGATCTGCCTATTTCTCAAACATTATTGATAATAATCAAAGCAATCCCAGGAAGCTCTTTCATACAATTAACAGTCTGCTTAAAGCAGATGGTGTCAGTTCTTCTGACTTTATCTGACGGGCTGTGTAATGAGTTTCTCAAATCTTTCAGTGAAAAAATTTACAATATTCGCACAAATATCCATTCCTTGCAGTCTGCAGATCTAGCAGTTTATACTCCTAGGTTCTCTGGCATTCCTTTATCCAATTTTACTTTATTACGACCTGAGATGCTCTGCAACCAGGTTTCTGGTATGAAAGCTACCACTTGCATACTTGATCCCATGCCTGATAGCCTGTTTAAATCCTGTTTTGGTCCTTTGTGTCCCTCAGTTCTTGCTATAATAAATGACTCTTTGTCAACTGGGGAGGTGCCAGCAGCACTTAAAACTGCTGCGGTTACTCCTGTTTAAAAAAAGCTAAATTCTGATGTGAAAAATCTGTCAAATTATCGCCCAATCTCAAATCTATAATTTCCGTCCAAAATCTTGGAGGGTGTGGTTGCAGCTCAATTAAACAAACACTTAATTGAAAATAAACAATTTGAGCCACATCAATCAGGATTTTGAAAATTACACAGCACTGAGACTGCGTTGGTGAAAGTCGTTAATGACTTGTTAATTGCCTCCGACTCCGGCTCCACGTCCATTCTCCTTCTCTTGGATCTCAGTTCAGCCTTCGACACTATTGACCATGCCCTACTACTTAATCGCCTCGAACATGTATTTGGCTTGTCAGAAACTGTTCTTGACTGGTTCAAGTCCTATTTCACTGACCGCAGTCAATTTGTTTTTATGGGTGGTTATAGGTCCAAGGTTGGTTTTGTTCATACGGGTGTTCCACAAGGGTCAGTCTTGGGTCCTCTACTCTTTAGTGTGTACATCTTTCCACTTGGTCAATTACTACAATCTCTCAACCTTAACTATCACTTTTATGCTGATGATACACAGATTTATGTCCATACTAGACCGGGTCAGCAAGTGAACGTTGGGCATCTTTCTAACTGTATTGCTGAGATAAAGATCTCTAAATGGCTCAAAAACAGAAGTCATGCTCCTTGGATCTCCACATCAACTGCGAAAGGTTGAGTCTCCTACTCTGTCTGTTGATGGTGTTGCACTGGAGTTTAAGTCCACATTAAAAAATGTGGGTGTAATATTTGACGCCACACTGTCATTTGAGCCTTTTGTCCAGAATACAGTTAAGACATAATTTTATCACCTCAGAAATATAGCCCGGCTACGTCCTATGTTATCCTTTTCGGTAGCTGAGAAGTTGATTAACTCTTTTGTCTTTTCGCGCATTGACTACTGCAATGGTCTTCTAGCTGGGGTATCTAAATCAGCAATGGATACATTGCAATATCTTCAAAATTCAGCTGCTAGTGTACTATCTGGGGTCATGGCCAGGGACCATATAACTCCGGTCTTGGAGTCCCTGCACTGGCTACCTGTTAGGTACCGTATTGATTTTAAAATCCTTATGCTGGCCTATAAATCTCTGCACAATCTGGCGCCTGAGTATTGGACTGACTTAAGAATCCCCTACACACCACGTCGCAATCTGCGCTCCTCTCAGAGTGGTCTTTTGGTTGTTCCAAAGACACGGCTTCATACGTGGGGTGACCGAACATTTTCTGTCTATGCTCCTAAGCTCTGGAATTCTCTCCCGGCCGACATCAGGGAAGCAAATTCGTGACTTTTAAATCTTCTCTTAAAATAGATTTAGTCCGAGAGCTCTCAGTCCCTACATTGAAACTGTGTGTAAGGTATGCTGTCCATGTCCAGAAAGGTAAGAAAAACATAATCAAAGTAGTCCATGTGACATCAAAGGGTCAGTTAGAATATTTTGAAGCATCGAAAATACATTTTGGTCCAAAAATAGCAAAAACTACGACTTTATTTAGCATTGTCTTCTCTTCCGTGTCTGTTGTGAGATTGTTCAAACAAAGCAGTTTGTCATATCTGGTTCGCGAACAAATCATTCGATGTAACTGGAGCTTTTTGAACCAATTCACCAAATCGACCTGAATCATTTTAAACGGTTCGGGTCCCCGATATGCATTAATCCACAAATGACTTAAGCTGTTAACTTTTTTATGTTGCTGACACTCCCTCTGAGTTAACAATATCCCAGAGTAATTAATTTACTCGCACAGTACTGTTACTAACACGCCAGGTTCCACCTACACACAATCACGGCGCACACCCTCACCTGAGGTCTAACCATCACCACCTAATCCTCATCACCTGCCATCCACCACAGCACTATATTAACCACACACACGCACCCAGTCATTGTCCGGTCACGTTCGCGACAAGATCATTCATCTGCGCTAACTGTAAGGACTAACTCCTCTTTACCTTCTCTCCAAGGATATACTCCAAGGATTACTTCTCCTTCATCTTCTCTCTAAGGATTGTTCCCGAAGACTCCTCCAAGCCCCAACGGTGCGTGCGTGTGTGTTCACCTCCTTCCCGGCACGGATCCCAACTCCCATCCACTCCTCACTACCTGCTCCTCTGCTTGTGTCTTTAAATAAACATCTACTTTATCTGTTACTCCTCTGTCTCCGAATGATCCGTAACAGATGACCGGACCAGCACCGAGAGACGCAAGCATGAGCCTCACGGACCCCTTCCAGGAACTGGTTGACGCACTCCGTCGGACACTCATGTCAGCACCCGCATCACCACCACCAGCGAGCACTTCCGCTAACCCCATCATCCCTCCTTCACCTGCCGTGCACGCCAGTCCCACGGCCCGGCCAGCGCCCTACACTGGTTCGGCGGAGGAATGCAGCGGTTTCCTGCTTCAGTGTTCACTGGTCCTGGAGATGCAACCGCTCTCATATCCAACAGACCGATCCAAGGTAGCCTTTATAATTTCCCAGTTACAAGGCAAGGCATTGCAGTGGGCAGACTCTCTCTGGACCCAGAATAACCCTGTAACCCAGTCATATTCTAGCTTCATGGAACACTTCTGGGAGATTTTCGGCAAACCTGCCTGGGACTCCTCAATAGGTGAAAGACTTTACAACTTGAAACAAGGAAAAATGTCTGTCAATGATTATGCCTTGCAGTTCACAACTCTGGCGGCCTCCAGTGGGTGGAACGAACAGGCCCTGCTCACTACCTATCGTCAAGCACTGGATCCCAGAGTGCGGTTGCATCTCGCTGCATACGAGGATACCATCGGCCTCGAGTGATTCATCCAGCTATCCATCCGCTTCGCCACTCGTATGCAGTCGTGCTTAGAAGAGCACCAGGGCCAGGCGCATTCCTCCACACCGCTCTGCCGACCAGAGAACGTCAGCTCCCCGGAACCAGCCAGCGAACCCATGCTCGTGGATTCTTACCGCCTCACTATGGCAGTGCGTCAAAGACGGCTGGCCCAGAATCTTTGTCTGTACTGTGCAGCTTCGGGGCATACCATAGCTGGATGCCCCATTTTTCCTCCTCGTCCCATGGTGAGTGCCATCCTTCCCTCACGATATGAAATGAAACCACTCACCACTGTTGTGACACTTACTGCGGCTGATGTATCTCTTCCAGTTTCCGCGCTCCTCGATTCTGGGTCAGCCGGCAACTTCATCTCCGGCGCCCTCTGCCGTCAGCTCAGGCTCCCAACCACGGCCATGCCGGCCGCTTACCAAATCCACACAATCACTGGCAGGCCGCTAAGCAAGAAATATGTACGCCACTGCGTGGGCCCTATCTCTCTTCAAACTGGACTCCTTCACCATAAGGACATCCATCTGCTGGTTCTGGAGGATTCCACCACTGACGTCATCTTAGGGGGCCCATGGTTGGAGCAGCACAACCCGGTGATCTCCTGGAAGACGGGAGAAATCCTGAAGTGGAGCGAAGCCTGCTTTCAATCATGTATCTCCGGCTGTTCTGTTCCCGCAGAATGTCCCCCCGAACCACTATCAGTCCACTCCACATCCGTTGAAAGCCCTGTCAAGAACCAGTCCATCTCCATACCCAAGTGCTACGCCCCCTTCTGCGACGTCTTCTGCCCTAAGCGGGCCTCCAAGCTGCCTCCACACCGGCCGTGGGACTGTGCTATAGATCTGCTGCCGGGTGAACCAGTGCCAAAGGGATGGATTTATCCCTTATCCGTCCCCGAGGAGAAGGCCATGGAGGATTACATCAGGGAGGCGCTGGCTCAAGGATACATCCGCCCATCTACCTCCCCTGCTGCTTCCAGCTTCTTCTTCGTGGCCAAGAAGGATGGCCATGTATCGATTACAGAGCCCTCAACAAGATAACTCAGAAGTTTGTTATCCTCTTCCCCTCGTCCCAGCGGCCCTGGAACATCTCCGTGGTGCCACTGTGTTTACCGAGTTGGACCTCCCCAGCGCGTATAACCTCAACCGGATACGTGAGGGGGACGAGTGGAAGACCGCCTTCATCCCCCCTACTGGCCACTACGAATATTGCGTTATGCCGTATGGACTTGTAAACGCCCCCTCAGTATTCCAGGATTTCATACACGAGGTGCTCCGGGATTTCCTCCATCAGTTCGTCCTAGTCTATATCGATGACATCTTGATATACTCCCGGAGCCAGGCAGAACATCAATGCCACGTTGTGGAGGTCCTGCAACGCCTGAGGGATTACCAACTCTATCTAAAAGCAGAGAAGTGTACATTCCATCAACCCTCAGTGCAGTTCCTTGGATATACCATCGACCGCAGTGGCATCCGGATGGATGAGGGGAAAGTAAGCGCCGTCAGGGACTGGCCCATTCCTAGCACCATAAAGGAACTACAGCGATTCCTTGGCTTCGCCAACTTCTATAGACGATTCATTCAGAATTTTAGTACTATCACCAGTCCGCTTACCAACCTCCTTTGCCAGAAGCCCAAGTCGCTGTCATGGACTCCTGCCACCACCGAAGCCTTCCAGACCTTGAAGCATGCCTTCACGACCGCCCACTCCTCGTGCATCCAGACCCTGACTTACCATTCGTTGTGGAAGTGGACGCCTCTACCACCGGAGTGGGAGCGATCCTATCCCAGCAGCAGGGGACACCCAGCCGCCTCCATCCATGCGCCTTCTTCTCCAGGAAACTCAACCCGGCGGAGGTAAATTACGCCAAACATCCTTTTCAAGTACACACAGAAAACAAGAATCTGGAATACCTTAGAGCAGCCAAGAGACTTCACCCGCTTCCAGTTTACCATCACCTACCGCCCTGGGGCTAAAAACATAAAGGCCGATGCTCTGTCCAGATGTTATGCACCCGAAGAAAAGTCGGAGAACCCCGAACCCATCCTTCCGGACAAGGTCATAGTCGCCCCTATCTCCTGGTCTGCAGAAACTCTCCCTCCAGCCGAGGGCCCAAACAACACTCCGCCGGGTTGCCCACCAGGTCTCCAATACATCCCTAGGACACAGCGCACTCCTCTCATCCACTCCACCCATACATCACCTGGCACTGGTCACCCGGGGGTCAATGGAACCCTCTCGTTGCTACGGGAATGCTTCTGGTGGCCCAACATGGCATCGGATGTCAGAAGGTACGTGAGTGGATGTACCAGCTGCGCCATGTCAAAAAGTCCTCGCCATCTACCATCTGGCAAACTTCATCCTCTGCCCATTCCCAACCACCCGTGGTCACACCTAGGGGTGGATTTCATAACGGACCTTCCACCCTCTGACAACAAAACCTGTATTATGATAATTGTGGATAGATTTTCTAAAGCTTGTCGTCTTCTTCCTCTGAAGGGTTTCCCTACTGCCATGGAAATGGCAGAATTGATGTTTAACCATGTCTTCAGGTACTTCGGCATTCCAGAGGACATTGTGTCGGATCAGGGCCCCCAGTTCATCTCCCGGGTATGGAGAGCGTTTCACTCCCTCCTAGGTGTGGCCATCAGCCTGTCCTCCGGCTACCACCTGCAGTCCAACGGGCAGACGGAAAGAAAGGGAGAAGAAGAAGAGCTGTGTTTGTATTTGTTGCCATGTCATCGAAACGCTGTTATTTTAATCTCTGAGTCCAATCACGTTTGTTTGGGCTTCCCAGGGTAGCTGTACTTGGAGATTAATGGTTACAATTTATGTTTAACTCAGTTCCCGAAAATCATAAGCCACATGTAAAACTATGTGCAGCAGATTTTGCTGAGGACTGCGAGCTACCTCAATCTCAATCAGTTTAATGCTGGATTCGCGCAAAGATTATTCTTGGAAGATGGAGCAGTTCCCTCTTTGTCTGGAGAAGGCGTTGTTTATGGATCACAACCGGTAAGTGTATTGTATTATTTAAGTTGGTGCATTTAACAGTTTCTGTAACTTATTACACAAAGGGCAACGCTGTTAAGGTTTGTTAACTAGACGGTAGGGCTGTGCAAAAAAATCAAATGCGATTTTCATGCGTATCTCGTCAGTAAAAACACTCCTGTGATTATAAGTACATCTCCAGCACGTGCGTTCTAGCCCAATCGCGTTTACAGGAGGGCCGCGTGCTCTAAGCTGGTGTTGAATCACAACACAGGAACCGCTGGCACAATCAGAACTCGCAACGTATTTCTGAAGGAGGGACTTTATAGAACAAGGAAGTCATCAGCCCGTTTTTATGACAGTGAAAGCAGTGGTATACAGAATTGTGTGAAAAATACTGTTATATTGCACACTGTAAACACAAACAAAGCTTCAAAAAAGCACGAAAATGGGACCTTTAACAAAATCTCAATATCTCCACAATTTAACGTAGCAAAGACCTTTAGATTAGACTGACCAAAAACTAAAATGTTAATGTCTTGGAGAAAATGTTAAAATTTCTTGGAGTAGTTCGTTACAGCGTAAAACATGTCACTTCCTGTTCCCAGCAGGTGGCGCTATGACTATAACTGAATATGGGTGTGTAGATCAGGTCAGGACAGAAGTCTTATCTAACATGTGAGGTTTGGGGCAGATTGGAGATTGTATGTCTGAGTTACAGCAACTTCCTTTTCACAGCGAAACATCGAAATTTGTCAGACCGCCATGGACACGTTCTTTAACAAAACCTCAAGATCTTCACAATTTAACATTGGATTACACTGACCAAGTTTGGTGTTGATCTGAATAAATCTCTAGGAGGAGTTCGTTAAAGTACAACCACTGAAAATCGCAAAACAACACAAATTTTGCAGAGTAAAATAAAAATAACTAACTTCCTGTTGAGAGTTGAATTTCATACCAAGAGACTTTTTTGTAGGTATTGGTGTGTTACATATGTGTACCAATTTTTGTATGTGTAAATGAAATGCAGCTCGGGGCGCACTCCTTTGAAAGGGTAAAGGTTGCGCTATCGAGCCATTTTGCCACACCCGATGGAATATTGGCCTTCAGATGTGTTCAGTCAAGGACTCTTTGGGGAAGATCGGATATTTTATGCCATAGTTAGAACATCTTTTATTCCCATGGCGAGACATAGAACTTCGTCATAGCTCCATGGACACGCCTTTTAAAGAAAACTCAAGATCTTCACAACTGAACATCACACAGGCCTTTAGATTAGACTGACCACAAAAAGACATTGATATAATAAAATTTCTAGGAGAAGTTTGTCGCAGTGTAAAATATGTCTCTTCCTGTTGCCAATAGGTGGTGCTATGACTATAACTGAATATGGGCATGTCAATCTGTTCAGGTTCGGAGTCTTATCAAACATATGAAGTGTGGGGCAGATTGGACATTGTATGTCTGAGTTATAGCAACATTATTTTTCATGGCGAATCATCAAAATTCGCCAGGCAGCCACGGACACGCCCTTCGATGAAAACTCAAGATCTTCGCAAATCATCTTGTTTACTAAACTCACAGAAAACTATATAATGATTTAAATTTTCTAAGACACTTTTTGTTGGTAAAAGTCATATGCGAGTAGGCGTCAACTATCTTGAATATCATTGTGATTTACACCTGAGAAGACAAAGGGCCGCATAATGAGCTGTATAATGAGCCTCTCAGTCAGCTGTGCCACTGTGAGTGAGGAGTTACAAGAGAGAATGTGAGAACAAAATAAATGTATATAATTTTATGTTTGTAGTTTATTTAGAATATATTTAATTATCCCACAATATAATTTAATATCCACTTGGGGAAGCAGTTAAACAGTTTATTAGAAACAATCAAAGCTGACTTTCAAACAAATTGTTTGGCAACATTACTTCAGTCACACAATCCTTCAGAAATCCTTTTAACAATCTTATTTTCTACAAAAAAAAAAAAAAAAAAAAAAAAAACATTTATTGTTATTATTATAATCGTTATTATTAATAAATCTCTAGGAGGAGTTCGTTAAAGTACAACCCTGGCACTGCAGTGCTCGGGCCCTAATTAAAGCTGCAATCAGCGATGAAAGGGCCCTCGCACACGGGCTCACCACCACCCGGTGCCCATAGGAGGAACATTAAGCGTTGGGCCATATGCTTATAAAATAGTAAATATTTGTGCCACATTTCCTGCCGCCAACAGGTGGTGCTACGATTATAACTGAATAGCGACATTTTGTACCAAGAGACTTTTTTGTAGATAATGGTGTGTTACATGTGTGTACCAATTTTCATGAATGTACGTGAAACACGACTCGATGCGCACTCCCTTGAAATTTAACAGGTGGCGCTTTCAAGCCATTTTGCCACACCCACTTCTGAAACCTATATCAGACATAAATTTTCACCAGTCCTGATGCGTGTGCAAAGTTTTGTGAGTTTTGGAGCATGTTTAGGCCCTCAAAAATGAGATTCATTATGGAGAAGAAGAAGAAAAAGAAGAAGAAAAAACGGAGCAATTCCAATAGGGTCCTCACACTGCAGTGCTCGGGCCCTAATTAAAGCTGCAAGCAGCAATGAAAGGGCCCTCGCACTCGGGCTCACCACCACCCGGTGCCCATAGGAGGAACAGTGAACGTTGGGCCATATGCTTATAAAATAGTAAATATTTATGCCACATTTCCTGCTGCCAACAGGTGGTGCTATGATTATAACTGAATATCGACATGTAAATGTCTTCAGGACAGGACTCTTATCAAACATGCAATGTTTCAGGCAGATCAGACAAGTCATGTTTAAGTTAGTATAAAATAAGTAATTTCCTGTTGCCAGCAGGCGGCGCTATACTTATAATTGAATGTTGGCCTTTAGTTGTGTTCAGGCCAGTACTCTTATAAAACATGTGATGTTTGGGTCAGATTGGGAATTGTATGCATGAGTTACAACAACTTCCTGTTTTATAGTATTAAGAGCATAATTTTGCAGATACTGTGTTGCTAGAATGTTTGAAAATATTTATATTTCTGAAAATATTGATTAGCACACAATGGCATATTTTACTGTGTTGCAAATAGTGCATACAAGTGTTAAAAATGACACTTGCTCTTGCCAGCAGGTGGCGCTATGACTATAACCAAATATGGGCATGTTGATTTATTTAGGACAGGACCCTTGTCAAACGTGTGAAGTTTGGGGCAGATCGGACATTGCTTGTCTGAGTTACAGCATCTTCCTTTTTCACTGCATTAGTAGCATGCTTTAGCAATCAGCTAAGTGTTGCTAGCATGTTTTAGTATGCTTCTAGAAGGTTGCCAGCCTATTTAACACATGTTGATGCTTTTTATTATTTTGCAAGGAGTCCATAACAGTCTTAAAAATGTCAGTTCCTGTTGCCAGCAGGTGGCACTATCATCGAATACGGGCATGTTGAGGTGTTCAGAACAGGGCTCAAACTTGTTCAATTTGGGGCATATTGGACACTGAATGCCTGAATTACAGTAACTTCCTAATTCACTTAAGTAATATGATACTTTAGCATTTAGCTTAGTGTTGCTAACATGTTTCAGTATGTTTCTAGCATGCTGCCAGTGTATTTATTACTTGCTGGCACTTTTTAATATGTTGCTAGGACTACATAACATTGTTACACATACTATGAGTCCATAACAGTGTTACACGTGACACTTCCTGTTGCCAGTAGATGGCGCTATAACTATAACGGAGTACGGGCATGTTAATGGGTTCAGTGAAGGACTCTTGTCAAATGTCTGAAGTTTGGGGCAGATCGGACGTTGCTAGCCTGAGTTACAGCAACTTCCTGATTCAATGCATTAGTTGCACGCTTTGACACTTAGCTAAATGTTGATAGCGTTTCATTATGTTTCTAGAATTTTGCCAGCCTATTTAAAACTTTTTGACACTTTTTAATTTGTTCCTATGAGTCCATAACAGTGTTAACATTGTCACTTCATGTTAGCAGCAGGTGGCGCTATGACTATAGCTAAATTTGGTCATGGGTGTTTGTTCAGGACAGAACACCTATCACACGTGTGAAGTTTGGGGAAGATCGGACATTGCTTGCCTTAGTTACAGCAACTTCCATGTTCACTGCCTTAGTAGAATGCTTTAACACTTAGCTAAGTGTTGCTAGCATTTTTTATTATGTTTCTAGCATGTTGCCAGCCTATTTGACACTTTTAAATTTGTTCTTAGGAGTCCATAACATGTTAACCTTGTCACTTCCTGTTACCAGCAGGTGGCGCTATGACTAAAACTGAATTTGGTTGTATGGGTTCATGGGTGTTTGATCAGAACAGAACACCTTATCTTATCAAGATGGACAACGTTCTCATTCACAATCATCAGATACGACCAACAGGAAGTCGGCTATTTTGATTTGAATATGGATTTTTGAAAAAAATTGAGCTGTGATTTAATACATATTCCTCAGAGGAAAAGTTCACTATACTCACCAAACTTTGTCTACATGTTGCAAAAACATTGAGGAACTTGATTTTGGTTAGCTTGAACGGGTTTGTCGTGGTGATTTTTTGAAATGACAGTAAAAAGGGAATCAGTAATTTTCTTGTATTTTTACATTGCAGCTTCCAAACACTTAAAAGCATTTTTTCATACAGAGATCAAATCATTTTGAGGGCATATGCATAGTTTCATGACTTTACAACACTGTATGATTAAAAGAAAATAAAAAAACTGCCAGACATCTCAACTCACTCTGTCCCTATGTTTGAGGAATGTATGTGTGCTGACTGAGTGTGTGTGTGTGAGTGGGGGATGGGCATGAGCTGAGTGGCAGACACAATGAGAGAGAGAGAGAGAGAGAGAGACTTAAACATCTCTTTAATCACCAGAAAAAAAAAACTGTATTTTAAATTGTTATATTTTTGTTGTGGTTGCTAATTGTACTGTTTTCATTACAGCTTAAGAAATCTCTTAGGCCTTATCCTTTTCTGACAGTTTCAGGAATTAAAAAGAAAAAATTCTAAAAAAGACTTATTTGTGCTGCAAATAATATTTTCAAACTCATTTGATACTGACCTCTGACACCCTGTGACATGACATTTATTTGAATTTACATAATCTCATGGATGTAACAGTAAAACTGTTCGGCTCACAGATGAAGACTAAGCTGTAATGCAAGCAAAACTATTTCACAAATACTTATAGGTCAATAAAATCATAACAAAACACTTTTAAATTATTTAAGGATTTGGTAACACTTTAAATGTCTCATTTGTTAACATTAGTAAATGCATTGGTAACACTTCATAATAGCTGCACTCATTAGCTAAGCATTAGTAAATAGTCAGTTCATGCTTTATATAGCCTTCTCCCAAAATTAATAGTCGTTAGTAAGCATTTTATAAATACAGCTATAATTAAATTGTTCATGGTTTATATGCACATTTATTTCGAGGGGATTAAAGGCTGTAATCTTCCTAAAAAAAATTAAAAAAATAAACAAACACAGAACTTGAATATTTATTTCAAGATGCAATAAAAGAAAATGTACACTTAAATATATATATATATATATATATATATATATATATATATATATATATATATATATATACACACACAATTGCATAAGTTTTTTTTTTTTTATCAAGTGTACAGCTAATAATAATAATAATAATAATAATAATGCATTTTATTTAAGGCGCCTTTCAAACCACTCAAGGTCACCGTAAGTAACAGAATTAAAACAGAAAATAACAATGTCAATTAAAAAAAACAGCAATAATATTAGAATAGCACAACGTATTGTGGAATTATATATAGGCTTTATGAGCAGATAGGTTATGAGAGATTCTTGAAGGACTAGCATCACCTCCTCTTGTACGACGGTTTGAGGAATATATCTTCCAGATAGTACCGCCGCTCCCTATATGCAGAGTATGCAGTCTTCGTAGGGCACCAACTCCAAGAGGGGGCACCATCCCAGTTGCTCAAAAAAAAAAAAAAAAAAAAAAAACACGCGCCATTCCCCTATCCGCGCTCGCGACCACTCGCACCTCATGTTTGCAGATGAATGTTTGTAATTGATGGATGGACATCTATGCCCGGGTATAGGACATCAGCAATCCGGCACAGAGAAAAGAAAAATAAAGAAAGTAAAAAACAAAACAAAAACAGGCATAAAGTTGGCTTGACATTGGACATTCGAGAGTCTCAAATTTAGGGACCGTCTCTAAAGTTACATGTGAAATAGTTATACACTTTTCTAACGTCAGTAGCATTTGAAGAGAATGACTTACAGTCATAAAACAACTGCAATTGTTCATCTAGATGACAGCTATAATGCACAATTAAATTGAATGTTTGATATTTATTAAAACAAACTGTAAGTCATATGTAAATTACGCTACTTTTTCACATGGGCTCAAACGCAAATTTGACGCTCAATAGCATTTGAGGAAAAATACTTGCAGTCATAAAACAATTGTAATGTGTTCATTTAAGTGTCAGCTACGATGCACACCTTATACATTTTTTATATATATTAAAATAAAGTGTTACTAAAGTTATATATATATATTGTTCTGTGTATGTGATTTCTAGATGGGTCAGTTTAACCCTTTAACTGCCGTATCCTTTAAAACTTGATTGCCAGAGGGTTACTGTAAATGCGTATGCCCGCTGGGCACAGTTTTCCCGATGCCACCGGGGTGGCGTTGCATTGATGGCTTGAGCCCGCCGTCGCTGCTTGCAGCTATATTTATTATTATGGGTCAAGCCCAAAGGGCGAGAGGCCTATTGTTTTCCTTAGGATTATTTTTAGGGCCCGAGCACCGAGGTGCGAGGACCCTCTTGTATCTGCTTTGTTTATTATTATTATTATTAGAGGCCCGAGCACTGATGGTGTGAGGACCCTATTGTAACTGTACTGTTTTCCTTAGGATTATTTTGTATTATTATTATTTATATTTTTTCTAACGTTACAGGGGCTTTTAGGGTCCTTAACATGCTCGAAAACTCTTGAAAATTGGCACACACCTTGGAACCTGCGGCCATTAGGGCCGGGCAGAGACTGATACACGGGCGTGGCACAGGGGCTCTACAGCGCCCCCTGGAATACTGAGGGCCATATATCATACATACTTGCATGTAGACACATGAAACTCGGTACACATATAGATCTCATCAATCCAAACAACTTTCGTACTGCATGTCATAGGCTCCGCCAAACAGGAAGTTGGCTATTTAGGGTTTAGTATTCATATTTTCGTCAAAGTTGTGGGGGCTTTTGGGGTCTTTAACATACTCAAAACTCTTGAAAATTTGGGCACACTTTGGAATCTGTGGCTTTTAGGAGCCTGCAGAGGCTGGGACCCGGGCGTGGCACAGGGACTCTACGGCGCCCCCTGGAACACAGTCAGAAATGTTGATGTATAGCTCACACATACTTGCACATATTCATATAAAACTCAGTACACATATAGATCTCATCGTGCCGAACAACTTTCGTATTGCATGTCATAGGCTCCGCCCAACAGGAAGTCAGCTATTTAGAGTTAGAGTTGCCACCAAACTCGGTCAATATGATCTCAAGACATTGGGGATGAAAAATTGCCAGGGGATTTTTGATATCTCGAACGGTTTGCTCGTGGCGAGGCGTTGAAATTATGGCGAGAAATGAGAAACAGGAAGTGTCTAATAGCATCCACATACACAACCTGAGTTTGATCAAACTTCATCGGTTTGTTTGTTGTATGATGTCGATCGCATATATGTGACTATTAGGAGTCAAAGTTATAGCCCACTGGCAGCAGGAAGTGTGTCATTTTCAAAATGCTTTGAATTCAGCACCTTATTTTTACTCGATTTGCTTCCAACTTCATCAGAATAATGTTAAAACACAGCCGATATAAATCTGCTGGGGGGATATTGATATCTAAAAATATTGTTGCCGTGGCAACATGTCAAACTGGAATATTTTTAGGTGATTTTAAGGAATATAACATACTTAGAATTTCACGAAACTCAGAACACACACAGAACACACATCATTATTAGTGACAGCTAGACAATGGAAAAAGCTTTTAAAAGGGCGTGGAAGAGGCACTCTATAGCGCCATCTTTTGTTCAAAGTGGGGGGGTTAGTTTTAGCTACAGACACCAAACTCGGTACGCATATTCTACTTATCAAGATGGACAACTTTCTAATTCACAGTCATCTACTACGACCAACAGGAAGTTGGCTATTTTGATTTGAATATGGATTTTTGAAAAAATTGTGCTGTGATTTAATGCACACTCCTCAGAAGAAAAGTTCACTATACTTACCAAACTTTGTCTACATGTTGAAAAAACATTGAGGTACTTAAATAGCGAACGGATTTTGGTTAGCTTGAACGGTTTTGTCGTGGTGATTTTTTGAAATGATAGTAAAAAGGGAATAATTAATTGTCTTGTATTTTTAAATTGCAGCTTCCAAACATTAAAAGCATTTTTTCATACAGAGATCAAATCATTCTGTGGAAATATGCATAGTTTCATGACTTTACAACGCTGTATGATTAAAAGAAAATTAAAATCTGTCAGACATCTCAACTCACTCTGTCCCTCTGTTTGAGGAATGTATGTGTGCTGACTGAGTGTGTGTGTGTGTGTGAGTGTGAGTGGGGGATGGGCATGAGCTGAGTGGCAGACAGACAAGGAGAGAAAGAGGGACTTAAACATCTCTTTAATCACCAGAAGAAAAAAAAAACCTTTATTTTAAATTGTTATTCTTTTTGTTGTTGTTGCTAATTGTGCTGTTTTCATTACAGCTTAAGAAGTCTCTTAGGCCTTATTATTTTCTGACAGTTTCAGGAATTAAAAAAAAATCTAAAAATACTTATTTGTGCTGGAAATAAAAATTACCAGTAAATGTCATTAGTAAGCAGCTTATAAATACAGCTATAAATAGCTTGTTCTTGGTTCATAAGCACATTAATTAAAAAGGAGAGTAAAGGGTCCGTTATCATCCTATGAAAAATAAAAAAAAATAAGCAAACAACAACACCGATTGATACAGAACTCAGAAATGGTATTGTGGATTTATGATAAAATCAGCCTGTAAATGAATTCATACTCCTCCAAGAAGTAGTTCACACCAAACTTTTTCAACATGATGCCAATATACTGAAGATGTTAAATTTCGAATTGGTTTAGGATACCTTAAATGTTGTGGCCATAGCGATTTATTAAAGTAACATAAAAAAATACAATAGTTATTTTACTATATCTTTAACATTTTTCATTCCAACTCTTCATAATTTTTTATATACGTAGAAGTCATCATTTCAAGGAAGCACAGTAAGTTTCATAGCTTTATCATGTCCAGGAGCCAGCATAAAATTAAAACTATCATAAAATCAAGCTTGCAATTTCTTAGTACCAGTAATGGCCACCAGATGGAGCTATAGGATTACTTTTAAATAATTATTGTAGAAACGAGTATGATTTAAATCATTTATAGAAATCTTTCAAAGGAAAATAATATGTATTTTATGTATTTTACTTATAAAATGAACCCTCACTTAATTAGAATAACATGCTGAAGTATTGTGAAATACTGTATATTAAGAATAATTCTTAATAGGCGTTATGGACAGATACGTTTTGAGTGACTCTAGAAGGTTCAGCACCACATCCTCTTTTACAACTGTTTAAATAATGTATCTTACAGAACAGGTGCGAATGAATTTTGGATAGCTTGAATGGTTTTGTCGCGGTGATTTTTTGAAATAACAGTAAAAAAGGAACCAGTAAATGTCTTTTTTTTTTTTTTTTAAAGTGCAGCTTCTTCAAAAAATGTACACATAGAAGACAAGTCATTCTGAGGAAATATGCATAGTTTCATGACTATACAACACCATATGGATGATAGAAAAATTAAAAAACTATCAAACATCTGATGTCCCTCTGTCACTGTGGGTAATGTGCGTGTGTGTGTGTGTTTTTGTGTGTGTGTGTTAAGTGTGTGTGCTGAGTTTGTGTGAATGTGTGGGGGAGGGGTGGGCTAGGTGTCAGAGAGAGAGAGAGAAAGAGAGAGGGAGGGAGACTTAATCATCTCTTTAATCACCAGAATTATAGGTCAATAAAATTATTACAAAACACTAATAAATTATTAAAAGAGAGAGAGAGAGAGACATCTCAGAGTTAACATCTCTTTAATCATCAGCAGAAAAACAAATCAGTAATTTTGTGTTGTTGTTGTTGTTTTATTTCATCATTACAGATTAAGAAATATCTTAAGCCTCATCATTTTCTGTCAGTTTTAGGGACGAAAAAAAAAAAAAAACTAGTACAAGTTAATTTGTAATCCTAAACAAGTTAATTTAATTAATTTACATATCACATTAACTAGAAAATAATTAAGAATTAAAGTGAAGAATTAGGTGTGAAACTATCAGAGAGCATTTAGTCTCCAGCACCAACATTTTACAGAACTGCCACTTTCCCAGAGTCTCAGAATTACAATGTGTCAGGTTCTGAGAGATCTAAGATTCCAAAAATGATTGAATTAGAATACCATGAAGTATTGTGAAATACTATATATTAAGACTTTATATATATGATTTATGAACAGATTAGAGTGACTCGTGAAGGACCAGCACCACCTCCTCTTGTCCGATGGTTTGAGGAATATATCTTCCAGAATCCGGGATTAAGATTTAGGAGCTCATTTTTAATCCATCTCCTTTCCTGAAAAGTATGTCTTGTAGAATTGACTAAAAATTTATCTTCACATTAATTCCTTATTATTTTGCAATTGCAGTTCTTATCGGTCTGTTTTTTTCTTTCTTCTTCTTTTCTGACCTCATGACCCAGTCAGCATTTTTGTACAATGGTCAAGTCTTAACTTATCCATTTCTGTATTGCATTTGTGTTTGATATTTCTCATGGGGATTTCATAATTTTCGACTTTTCAGTTTGAGTTAAAACTCTTTTTTAGCGCATTTCATCTGTAAAAGAAAACATGCCTAATAATTCTGCACACATGAATTTAAGGAGTTTTTCTCTTCCAGCTTTCCTGGACTATTGTATAGCACTCATAAATGATTAAATAAAAAATAAGGGTAGTTATTAAGATTGATATGGTTTGGAATTGGTAAAATGTGCTTGGAAAAAAAAATCACAATAAAAATATGTTTTAATGTTTAAGTTTGGAATATTAACTGACATGAATGAATGCTATATAAATATTGTTTATGTTAACATAGTTAATGAAATCTAATTGTAAAGTGTTACTAAAGTTATATATATTGTTCTGTGAATGTGATTTTAAAGTCTAGATGATTCGGATTAACCCTTTAACTGCCATATCCTTTAAAACCTCACTGCCAGAGGGATATTGTGAATGCATGTGCCCGCTGGGCACAGTTTACCTGATGCCACCGGGGTGGCGATGGCATTGGTGGCTTGAGCCCGCCATCGCTGCTTGCAGCTATATTTATTATTCTTCCGCTTCTCCAAAATGAATCGAATTTTTGAGGGCTTACACATGCTCAAAAAGTCATGAAACTTTGCACACGCTGCAAACCTGGTGAAATTTTTTGTCTGATATAGGATTCAGAAGAGAGTGCGCCAAAATGGCTCGACAGCACCACCTATACTAAGAAAATCAACAGCCTTCCAGCTATGTTTAACGTACATGCACGAAAACTGGCACACATATGTAACACTCAAATACCTACAAAAAAGACTCTTGCAGCAAAATTCTAAACCCAACAGGAAGTCGGTTATTTTTAATATTATGAGCAAATTTTGTGTAATTTTGGTCATTTCCATGTGTTGTATTTTAACAAACTCCTCTTAGAGATTTCATCAAATCAACACCAAATTTGGTATGCCTAATCTAAAGGCCTTTGCGATTTTAAATTGCGAAGATCTTGAGTTTTCGTTGAAGGGCGTGTCCATGGCGGCCTGACAAATTTCGATGTTTCGCCATGAAAAGGAAGTTGCTGTAACTCAGACATACAATGTCCAATCTGCCCCAAACTTCACATGTTAGATAAGACTTCTGCCCTTAACAGATTTACATGCCCATATCCAGTTATAGTCATAGCGCCATCTGCTGGCATCAGAAGTGACGTGTTTTACGCTTCGACAAACTTCTCCTAGAAATCTTTTGTCATTAATGTATTTTTTGTGGTCAGTCTAATCTAAAGGCCTGTGCAATGTTAAATTGTGGAGATCTTGAATTTTGTTAAAGGGCCTGTCCATGGCACCATGACAAAATTTGATGTCTCGCCACACCAAGAGAAGTTGTTGTAACTCAGGCATAAAATGTTTGATCTTCCCCAAAGTCCACATGTTCGATAAGAGTCCTGGCCTGAACACATCTGAAAGCCAATAATCCATTATAATGATAGCGCCACCTGCTGGCAACAGGAAGATTGGCACATATATGGAATAAAGTTTGATATATTCCACTTATATTTATGAGATTAAATGCATATTTCTCACCGTTCACCTATTTACTAAAGCCACTCGCTGCCGGTGAGCCTGGGTGCGAGAGCCCGTTCATCGCTGCTTGCAGCTTTAATTAGGGCCCGAGCACTGCAGTGCGAGGACCCTATTGGAATTGCTCCGTTTATTATTAGGGCCCGAGCACTGCAGTGCGAGGACCCTATTGGAATTGTTGCCTTAGTTACAGCACTGCTCCCCGGGCGCAGCAGCATAAATGGCTGCCCACTGCTCCGGGTGTGTGCTCACAGTGTGTGTGTGTGTGTACACTGCTCTGTGTGTGTGCATTTCGGATGGGTTAAATGCAGAGCACAAATTCTGAGTATGGGTCACCATACTTGGCTGAATGTCACTTCATTTTTTTTTTTTTTTCACTTTTTTAGAAAGATGCTAGCAACACTTAGCTAAGTGTTAAAGCATTCTACTAAGGCAGTGAAAAGGAAGTTGCTGTAAAAAAGGCAAGCAATGTCCAATCTTCCCCAAACTTCACACGTGTGATAGGTGTTCTGTCCTGAACAAATAACCATGACCAAATTCAGTTATAGTCATAGCGCCACCTGCTGGTAACAGGAAGTGACATGGTTAACACTATTACAGACTCATAAGAACATATTAAAAAGTGTAAACAAGTGTTAAATAGGCTGGCAACATACTAGATACATATTAATACATGCTAGCAACACTTAGCTTAGTGCTAAAGCATGCTAATAATGTAGTGAAAAAGCAAGTTGCTGTAACTCAGGCAAGCAATGTTCAATCTTCCCCAAACTTCACACGTGTGATAGGTGTCCTGTTCCGGACAAACACCCATTAACAAATTCAGTAATAGTCATAGCTACAAGTGACAAGGTTAACACTGTTAAGAACTCCTAAGAATGAATTTAAAAAAGTGTAAAAAAGGGTTAAATAGGCTGGCAGCATGCTAGAAGCATAATAAAACATGCTAGCAACACTTAGCTAAGTGTTAAAGCATGCAACTATAGCATTGAATAAGGAAGTTGTTGTAACTCAAGCTAGCAACGTCCGATCTGCCCCAAACTTTTGACAAGAATCCCGTACTGAACACATCAGCATGCCCGTATTCAGTTATAGTCATAGCGCCACCTGCTGGCAACAGGAAGTGTCATGTTTAACAATTTTATGCATTATTTGCAACACAATCAAATTTGCCATTGTGTGCTAATCATGCTAGAAATATTTTCAAACATTCTAACAACACTTACTATGTGCTAAAGGATGCTATTAATACTATGAAACAGGAAGTTGTTGTAACACATGCATACAATTCCCAATCTGACCCAAACTTCACATGTTTTATAAGAGTCCTGGCCTGAACACAACTAAAGTCCAATATTCAATTATAAGTATAGCGACGCCTGCTGGCAACAGGAATGACTTATTTCATACTAACTTAAACATGAGATGTCTGATCTGCCTGAAACTTTGCATGTTTGGTAAGAGTCCTAGCCTAAAGACATTTACATGGCGATATTCAGTTATAATCATAACGCCACCTGTTGGCAGCAGGAAATGTGGCAAAAATATTTACTATTTTATAAGTAAATGGCCCAACGTTCAGGCTTCCTCCTATGGGCACCGGGTGGTGTTGAGCCCGGGTGCGAGGGCCCATTCATCGCTGCTTGCAGCTTTAATTAGGGCCCGAGCACTGAAGGTGTGAGAACCCTATTATATCTGCTTCGTTTACTATTAGGGCCCGAGCACCGAGGTGCGAGGACCCTCTTGTATTTGCTTTGTTTATTATTATTAGGGCTCAAGCCTGGAGGGCGAGAGCCCTATTGTTTTCCTTAGGATTATTTGTTATTATTATTATTATTTTTTTTTTTTCTTCAAGGTTTCGGGGGCTTTTGGGGCCCTTAACATGCTTAAAAATTGGCACACACATTGGAACCTGCGGCCATTAGGGCCGGGCAGAGACTGATACACGGGCGTGGCACAGGGGCTCTACAGCGCCCCCTGGAATACTGAGGGCCATATATCATACACACTTGCACGTACACACACAAAACTCAGTACACATGCAGATCTCATCAAACCAAACAACTTTCGTATTGCATGTCATAGGCTCCGCCCAACAGGAAGTTGGCTATTTAGGGTTTAGTATTAATATTTGTCGTCAAAGTTTTGGGGGCTTTTGGGGTCCTTAACATACTCAAAAACTCTTGAAAATTTGCTGGGACCTGGGTGTGGCACAGGGGCTCTACGGCGCCCCCTGGATCACAGTCAGAAATGTTGATGTATAGCTCTCACATACTTGCACATATTCATATGAAACTCAGTACACATATAGATCTCATCATGCCGAAAACCTTTCGTATTGCATGTCATAGGCTCCGCCCAACAGGAAGTCAGCTATTTAGAGTTATGTAAAAAGCGCATGCTCTGGAATTTGAAATACTTAGGTCATAGGTTTTTTACTCGATTGCCGCCAAACTCGGTCAACATGATCTCAAGACATTGGGGATGAAAAATTGCCAGGGGATTTTTGATATCTCGAACGGTTTGCTCGTGGCGAAGCTTTGAAATTATGGCGAGAAATGAGAAACAGGAAGTGTCTAATACCATCCAAATACATTTCCTAATTTTAATCAAACTTCATCAGATTATTCGTTGTATGATGTCGATCGCATATATGTGACTATTAGGAGTCAAAGTTATAGCGCCACCAACTGGCAGAAGGAAGTGTGTCATTTTCAAAATGATTTTAATTCAGCATCTTATTATTACTCGATTTGCTTCAAACTTCATCAGCATAATGTTAAAACACAGCCGATATAAATCTGCAAGGGGGATATTGATATCTAAAAATATTGTTGCCGTGGCAACATGTCAAACTGGAATACTTCTCAGGTGATTTTGAGGCATATAACATAGAATTTCACGAAACTCGGAACACACATCAGTATTTCTGATAGCTAGACACTGGCAAAAGTTCATAAAAGGGCGTGGAAGAGGAACTCTATAGCGCCACCTTTTGTCAAAAGTGGGGGGGTTAGTTTAAGCTACAGACACCAAACTCGGTACAAAAATTGTTCTTATCAAGACGGACAACTTTCTAATTCACAGTCATCAGCTACGACCAATAGGAAGTCGGCTATTTTGATTTGAATGTGGATTTTTTTTACATTTAGCTGTGAATTAATGCATACTGCTCAGAGGAGAGTAACACTATACACACCAAACTTTGTCTACATGTTGAAAAAACATTGAGGAACTTAATTTTTGAATGGGTTTTGGATAGCTTGGATGGTTTTGTCGTGGTGATTTTTTTAAATGACAGTAAAAATGGAATTATTAATTTTCCTGCATTTTTAAATTCCAAACACTTCAAAACCTTTTTTTCATACAGAAAATAAGTGATTCTGAGGAAATATGCATAGTTTCATGACTTTACAACACTGTATGGATAATAGAAAATTATAAAAACTGTCAGACATCTCCTCTCACTCTGTCCCTCTGTTTGAGTATATGTGCTTAGACTTCCATTGTCTGAGAGAAATAGCGCCCCTAGGTGCAATTCCCGGACTAAAAAAAGGGAGGGGCCTCTCTTTTGGTTTCACTTTTAAATCGGTTAAAATACAAATAAATACTTGGATTTAATTCACACTGACAAGCCAAACCAACATATTTGATTATTACAGGTTCAGGGCTCATTAATAATTGATGTGTGGTCAGTGATACGTGAGAAACACCAGAGATTAATCACCACTCTGAGCAGGAGCGTGTGGAATGACGAGCTCAGAAAAAAACGAGTTTATTCTTGTTTTATAGCTATTAAAAATAAAGTATTGCAGCTATATCACACAATTCACCAATTAGAACACACCAAGAGCTAAATTCAGATGTTTTTGAACTGTTTGTGTGAAAATGAAATATTCGCCGCTGCCTATCTGAAATCACTGCCTCCGATCAGCGCGCACAGTGTCACAAGTTCAAAACTAATGAATTTATTTTTATTTAAGAGCTTTTTAAAATTAATTATTGCCGTAAATGCACACAATACACACATTATAACACAACAAGAGCTAAATGCAGGTGTTTGTGACCCGTTTAAGTGTGCAAGACTATTTGAAAGTGCGACTGGCAGAATAACATATATCTCTCGAGCTGCAGGATTCCGCCTTTCGTCTTAAGAACGAACACATCACGGACAACATTATTTCAAAATACATAATAGCTTGGCGAATATAAACGAAAACAGCCACGTGAACATAAACTGTTGAGAAATAAATCTGAAGTGGATCTACTGGATTTTAATATTAAGTGACCGCATATACCAGCTGCTTCTGTCTTCAGTTTTAATCTATATAAAAAATGAAACTCATTCATCTTGGCTGCTTTTTTAATGTGTGTACGTATTTATTTATTATTTTGCTCTAACAAGACTTAATCTATATTTAATTAAATCAATTACATTTTATTTTACATTTGATTTGTCCATTTCTGCATCTAAACGCCTAAAAACCTAAAACATGCTCTATTATACTATTGTTAGCAATTTCTTTATCGTCCAATTTATCTGGTGTACACACTTTTATTTTCATAATAAACTTGTTTGTTAGATTATACACAGTTACAGTGGTCTATAATAAATATTAACAGGTTTTATTCAAGCTGTTTAGAATGATTGCAGTAGGCTAATTTTTTTAAATGTAAATCCAAAAAAATAAAAATAATAATAAAATAAATAAATAAAAAACATTGGAAAAGAATAACTGTTGTACTTTTTTATACATTTTGTATAATTTCATAGTTTATGCATTATAGTTATAAAAACAAATAAATTTAGCCACTCACATAGAAATCTTAGGCCTTATCCTTTTCTGACAGTTTTAGGGATTTTTTAAAATCCTAAAAAACCTTATTTGTGCTGCAAATAATAATTTCAAACTAATTTAATACTGACCTCTGACATCCTGTGACATGATATTTATTTGAATTTACATAATCTCATGGATGTAACAGTAAAACTGTTCAGCTCACAGATCAAGACTAAGCTGTAATGCAAGCAGAACTTTCACAAATGCTTACAGGTCAATAAAATAATTACAAAACACTTACAAATCATTTAAGGGATTTGATAACACTGTAAAATAATGTCTAATTTGTTAACATTAGCAAATGCATTGATAACACTTTATAATAACTGCACTCATTAGTAAATAGTCAGTTCATGCTTTATAAAGCCTTGTCCCAATATCAATAGTCAGTAGTAAGCAGTTTATAAATACAGCTATAAATAGCTTGTTCTTGGTTTATAAGCACATTTATTAAAAAGGAGAGTAAAGGGTCAGTTATCTTCCTATGAAAAATAAAAAGATAAAAATAAACAAACAACAACACAGATTGATACAGAACTCAGAAATTTTATTGTGGATTCATGATAAAATCAGCCTGTAAATGAATTCATACTCCTCCAAAAAGACACAAGTAGTTCACACCAAACTTTTTTAACATGAAGCCAATATTCTGAAGATGTTAAATTGCGAATGGGTTTAAGATACCTTAAATGGTGTGGCCATAGCGATTTATTAAAGTAACATAAAAAAATACAATAGTTATTTTACTATATATTTAAAATTTTTCATTCCAACTCTTCATAATTTTTTATATACGTAGAAGTCATAATTTGAAGGAAGCACAGTAAGTTTAAGATTAAAACTATCATAACTTATAAATCAAACTTGCAATTCTTAGTACCAATAATGGCCACTAGATGGAGCTATAGGATTACTTTTAAATAATTATTGTAGAACCAAGTATGATTTAAATCATTTATAGAAATCTTTCAAAGAAAAATAATATGAATTTTATGTATTTTACTGATAAAATGACCCTCACTTAATTAGAATAACAAGCTGAAGTATTGTGAACTGTATATTAAGAATAATTCTTAATAGACTTTATGGACAGATAAGTTTTGAGTGACTCTTGAAGGATCAGCACCACATCCTCTTTTACCACTGTTTAAAGAATTTATTTTACAGAACAGGTGCGGATGAATTTTGGATAGCTTGAATGATTTTGTCGTGCTGATTTTTTGAAATAACAGTAAGAAAGTAACCAGTAAATGTCTTTTATTTTTTTTTAAGTGCAGCTTCTAAACACTTCAAAAAAATGTACACATAGAAGACAAGTCATTCTGAGGAAATATGCATAGTTGCATGACTATAGAACACTATATGGATGATAGAAAATTAAAAAACTATCATACATCTGATGTCACTCTGTCCCTCTGTCACTGCGGGTAATGTTTGTGTGTGTGTGTGTGTGTGTGTGTTTGTGTGTGTGTTAAGTGAATTAGGTGTGAAACTATCAGGGAGCATTTAGTCTCCATCGCCAACATTTTACAGAACTGCCACTTTCCTGGAGTCTCAGAATTACAATGTGTCAGGTTCTGAGAGATCTAAGATTCCAAAAAATTATTTAATTAGAATACCATTAAGTATTGTGAAATACTATATATTAAGACTTTATATATATGCTTTATAAACAGATTAGAGTGACTCGTGAAGGACCAGCACCACCTCCTCTTGTCTGATGGTTTGAGGAATATATCTTCCAGAATCCGGGATTAAGATTTAGGAGCTAATTTTTATTCCACCTCCTTTCCTGAAAGTCTGTCTTGCAGAATTGACTCAAAATTTATCTTCACATTAATTCCTAATTATTTTGCAATTCTTTTTGTCAGTTCTTCTTAACCTGTTTTTTTCTTCTTCTTTTCTGACCTCATGACCCAGTCAGCATTTTTGTACAATGGTCAAGTCTTAACTTATCCATTTCTGTATTGCATTTGTGATATTTCTCATGGGTATTACATGGGGACTTTACTGTTTGAGTTAAAACTCTTATATATATATATATATATATATATATATATATATATATATATATATATATATATATATATATATATATATATATTGTTCTGTGAATGTGATTTTAAAGTCTAGATGATTCGGATTAACCCTTTAACTGCGATATCCTTTAAAACCTCACTGCCAGAGGGATATTGTGAATGCATGTGCCCGCTGGGCACAGTTTACCTGATGCCACCGGGGTGGCGATGGTATTGGTGGCTTGAGCCCGCCATCGCTGCTTGCAGCTATATTTAGGGCTCAAGCCTGGAGGGCGAGAGCCCTATTGTTTTCCTTAGGATTATTTGTTATTATTAGGGCTCAAGCCTGGAGGGCGAGAGCCCTATTGTTTTCCTTAGGATTATTTGTTATTATTATTATTATTTTTCTTCAAGGTTTCGGGGGCTTTTGGGGTCCTTAACATGCTCGAAAACTCTTGAAAATTGGCACACAGATTGGAACCTGCGGCCATTAGGGCCGGGCAGAGACTGATACACGGGCGTGGCACAGGGGCTCTACAGCGCCCCCTGGAATACTGAGGGCCATATATCATACATACTTACACGTAGACACATGAAACTCGGTACACATGTAGATCTCATCAATCCAAACAACTTTCGTACTGCATGTCATAGGCTCCGCCCAACAGGAAGTTGGCTATTTAGGGTTTAGTATTCATATTTTTCGTCAAAGTTGTGGGGGCTTTTGGGGTCCCTAACATACTCAAAAACTCTTGAAAATTTGCGCACACTTTGGAATCTGTGCCCTTTAGGAGCCTGCAGAGGCTGGGACCCGGGTGTGCCACAGGGGCTCTACGGCGCCCCCTGGAACACAGTCAGAAATGTTGATGTATAGCTCACACACACTTGCACATATTCATATGAAAATCAGTACACATATAGATCTCATTGTGCCGAACAATTTTCATATTGCATGTCATTGGGCTCCGCCCAACAGGAAGTCAGCTATTTAGAGTTATGTAAAAAGCGCATACTCTGGAATTTGATATACTTGTCATAGGATTTTTACCCGATTGCCACCAAACTCGGTCAACATGATCTCAAGACATTGGGGATGAAAAATTGCCAGGGGATTTTTGATATCTCGAACGGTTTGCTCGTGGTGAGGCTTTGAAATTATGGCGAGAAATGAGAAACAGGAAGTGTCTAATACTTTCCACATACATTTCCTAATTTTAATCAAACTTCATCAGATTATTCATTGTATGATGTCGATCGCATATATGTGACTATTAGGAGTCAAAGTTATAGCGCCACCAACTGGCAGCAGGAAGTGTGTCATTTTCAAAATGCTTTGATTTCAGCATCTTATTTTTACTCGATTTGCTTCAAACTTCATCAGAATAATGTTAAAACACAGCCGATATAAATCTGCTGGGGGGATATTGATATCTAAAAATATTGTTGCCGTGGCAACATGTCAAACTGGAATATTTCTCAAGTGATTTTGAGGCATATAACGTGCTTAGAATTTCATCAAACTCAGAACACATATCAGTATTAATGATAACTAGACACTGGAAAAAGTTCGTAAGAGGGCGTGGAAGAGGCGCTCTATAGCGCCACCTTTTGTCAAAAGTGGGGGGGTTAGTTTTAGCTACAGACACCAAACTCGGTACATAAATTGTTCTTATCAAGACAGACAACTTTCTAATTCACAGTCATCAGCTACGACCAACAGGAAGTCGGCTATTTTGATTTGAATGTGGATTTTTTTTACATTTAGCTGTGAATAAATGTATACTGCTCAGTGGAGAGTAACACTATACACACCAAACTTTGTCTACATGATGCAAAAACATTGAGGAAATTAAATTGCCAAAGGATTTTGGATAGCTTGAACGGTTTTGACGTGGTGATTTTTTTAAATGACAGTAAAAAGGGAATTATTAATTGTCCTGCATTTTTAAATTCCAAACACTTCAAAACCTTTTTTTCATACAGAAAAAAAGTCATTCTGAGTAAATATGGATAGTTTCACGACTTTACAACACTTTATGGGTAACAGAAAATTAAAAAACTGTCAGACATCTCATCTCACTCTGTCCCTCTGTTTGAGTATTATGTGCTGAGACTTACATTGTCTGAGAGAAAATGCGCCCCTACAGGTGCAATTCCTGAAAGGGAAATTCGACTGAAAGGGAGGAGAATCTCTTTTACTTTCACTTTTAAATCGGTTAAAATACAAATAAATACTTAGATTTAATTCACACTGACAAGCTAAGCCAACATATATGATTATTATCAGGTCAGGGCTCATTAATAATTGATGTGTGGTCAGTGATATGTGGGAAACACGAGAGATGAATCACCGCTCTGAGCAGGAGCGTGTGGAATGATGAGCTCAGAAAAAACAAGTTTATTTTTGTTTTATAGCTTTTAAAATTAAAATATTAAAGCGATATCACACAATTCACCAATTACAACACTCCAGGAGCTAAATTCCGATGTTTTTGAACTGCTTGTGTGAAAATGAAATATTCGCGGCTGACTATCTGAAATCACTGCCTCCGATCAGCGCGCACAGTGTCACAAGTTCAAAACTAACGAATTTATTCTTGTTTAAGAGCTTTTTCAAATAAAATATTGCCATAAATGCACACAATACACCCATTATAACACAAGAGCTAAGTGTGCAAGACTATTTGAAAGCGCGACTGGCAGAATATCTCTCGAGCTGCAGGATTCTGCCTTTCGTCGTACGAACGAACACATCAAGGACAAGATTATTTCAAAATACATAATAGCTTGGCGAATATAAACGAAAACAGCCACGTGGACATAAACTGTTGAGAAATAAATCTGAAGTGGATCGACTGGATTTGAATATTAAGTGACCGCATATACCAGCTGCTTCTGTCTTCAATTTTAATCTACATATAAAAAAGGAAACTCATTCATCTTGGCTGCTTTTTAATGTGTGTACGTATTTATTTATCTATTTATTATTTTGCTCTAACAAGAAATTAATCTATATTTAATTAAATCAGTTACATTTTATTTTACATTTGATTTGTCCATTTCTGCATCTAAATGCCTAAAAACCTAAAACATGCTCTATTATACTATTGTTAGCAATTTCTTTATCGTCCAGTTTATCTGGTGTACACACTTTTATTTTCATAATAAACTTGCTTGTTAGATTATACACAGTTACAGTGGTCTATAATACATATTAACAGGTTTTATTCAAGCTGTTTAGAATGATTGCAGTAGGCTAATTTTTTTTAATGTAAATCCAAAAAAAATAAAAAATAAATAACATTGGAAAACAATAACTTCTGTACTTTTTTATACATTTTGTATAATTTCATAGTTTATGCATTATAGTTATAAAAACAAACAAATTTAGCCACTCACATAGAAATCTTAGGCCTTATCCTTTTCTGACAGTTTTAGGGATTTTTAAAAATCCTAAAAAACCTTATTTGTGCTGAAAATAATAATTTCAAATTAATTTGATACTGACCTCTGACATCCTGTGACATGATATTTATTTGAATTTACATAATCTCATGGATGTAACAGTAAAACTGTTCAGCTCACAGATCAATACTAAGCTGTAATGCAAGCAGAACATTCACAAATGCTTGTAGGTCAATAAAATCATTACAAAACACAAATCATTTAATGATTTGATAACAATGTAAAATAATGTCTAATTTGTTAACATTAGCAAATGCATTAATAACACTTTATAATAACTGCACTCATTAGAAAATAGTCAGTTCATGCTTTATAAAGCCTTGTCCCAACATTAATAGTAATTAGTAAGCAGTTTATAAATACAGCTATAAATAGCTTGGTTTATAAGCACATTTATTAAAAAGGAGAGTAAAGGGTCGGTTATCTTCCTATGAAAAATAAAAAAATGAAAATAAACAAACAACAACACAGATTGATACAGAACTCAGAAATTTTATTGTGGATTTATGATAAAATCAGCCTGTAAATGAATTCATTCTCCTCCAAGAAGACACAAGTAGTTCACACCAAACTGTTTTAACATGAAGCCATATACTGAAGATGTTAAATTGCGAATGGGTTTAGGATTCCTTAAATGGTGTGGCCATAGCGATTTATTAAAGTAACATAAAAAAATACAATATTTATTTTACTATATGTTTCAAATTTTTCATTCCAACTCTTCATAATTTTTTATATACGTAGAAGTCATAATTTGAAGGAAGCACAGTAAGTTTCATAGCTTTATCATTTTCAAGAGCCAGCATAAAATTAAAACTATCATAACTTATAAATCAAGCTTGCAATTCTTAGTACCTATAATGGCCACCAGAGGGAGCTATAGGATTACTTTTAAATAATTATTGGAGAAACGAGTATGATTTAAATAATTTATAGAAATCTTTCAAATAAAATAATATGTATTTTAGGAATTTTACTGATAAAATGACCCTCACTTAATTAGAATAACAAGCTGAAGTATTGTGAACTGTATATTAAGAATAATTCTTAATAGGCTTTATGGACAGATACGTTTTAAGTGACTCTTGAAGGTTCAGCACCACATCCTCTTTTACCACTGTTTAAAGAATTAATCTTACAGAACAGGTGTGAATGAATTTTGGATAGCTTGAATGGTTTTGTCGTGGTGATTTTTTGAAATAATAGTAAAAAAGGAACCAGTAAAAAAAAGTGCAGCTTCTAAACACTTCAAAAAAATGTACACATAGAAGACAAGTCATTCTGAGGAAATATGCATAGTTTCATGACTATACAACATTATATGGATGACAGAAAATTAAAAAACATACATCTGATGTCACTCTGTCCCTCTGTCACTGTGTGTGTGTGTTTGTGTGTGTTTTAAGTGATGTTTTAAGCATTTAGTCTCCAGCGCCAACATTTTACAGAACTGCCACTTTCCTGGAGTCTCAGAATTACAATGTGTCAGGTTCTGAGAGATCTAAGATTCCAAACAAATATTTAATTAGAATACCATGAAGTATTGTGAAATACTATATATTAAGACTTTATATATAGGCTTAATGAACAGATTAGACTGACTCGTGAAGGACCAGCACCACCTCCTCTTGTTTGATGGTTTGAGGAATATATCTTCCAGAATCCGGGATTAAGATTTAGGAGCTCATTTTTATTCCACCTCCTTTCCTGAAAGTCTGTCTTGCAGAATTGACTAAAAATTAATCTTCACATTAATTCCTAATTCTTTTGCAATTCTTTTGTCAGTTCTTCTTGACCTGTTTTTCTCTTCCAGCTTTCCTGGACTATTGTATAGCACTCATAAATGATTAAATAAAAAATAATGGTAGTTATTAAGATTGATATGGTTTGGAATTGGTAAAATGTGCTTGGAAAAAAATCACAATAAAACAATGTTTTAATGTTTAAGTTTGGAATATTAACTGACATGAATGAATGCTATATAAATATTGTTCATGTTAACATAATGTTTATAAATGAAATCTTATTGTAAAGTGTTACTAAAGTTATATATATATATATATATATATATATATATTGTTCTGTGAATGTGATTTTAAAGTCTAGATGATTCGAATTAACCCTTTAACTGCCATATCAAGTTCAAGTTCAATTTATTTGTATAGCGCATTTACAACAGCCTCCTGGCTGACTAAAGTGCTTTAACATAAGAGCAAGAATATTACACATACATAAAAATAGACCAGACAAAAAATTTAAAACCACCCATTTCAAAATGTAGCATAACACAGTAGTCAGTACACTAAGGAAAATAAAAAAGTTTTTAGCAAAGATTTAAAAATAGACAAGGAAGGGGCCAGTCTGATCTCTAAAGGCAGGGTATTCCAGAGTCGTGGCCCAGCCACTGCAAATGCACGCTCCCCTCTACGCTCCCCTCTATCCTTTAAAACCTCACTGCCAGAGGGATATTGTGAATGCATGTGCCCGCTGGGCACAGTTTACCTGATGCCACCGGGGTGGTGATGGCATTGGTGGCTTGAGCCCGCCATCGCTGCTTGCAGCTATATTTATTATTATTATTATTATTTATTATTATTATTTTTCTTCAAGGTTTCGGGGGCTTTTGGGGCCCTTAACATGCTTAAAAAGTCTTGAAAATTGGCACACACATTGGAACCTGCGGCCATTACAGCCGGACAGAGACTGATACACAGGCGTGGCACAGGAGCTCTACAGCGCCCCCTGGAATATGGAGGGCCATATATCATACATACTTGAATGCAGACGTACGAAGCTCGGTACACATATAGAACTCATCAATACAAACAACTTTCGTATTGCATATCATAGGCTCCACCCAACAGGAAGTTGGCTATTTGGGGTTTATTATTCATTTTTGTCGTCAAAGTTGTGGGGGGCTTTTGGGGTCCTTAACGTACTCAAAAACTCTTGAAAATTTGCGCACACTTTTGAATCTGTGGCCTTAAGGAGCCTGCAGAGGCTGGGACCCGGGCGTGGCACAGGGGCTCTACGGCGCCCCCTGGAACACAGTCAGAAATGTTGATGTATAGCTCACACATACTTGCACGTATTAATATGAAACTCAGTACACATATAGATCTCATTGTGCCAAACAACTTGCTTATTGCATGTCATAGGCTCCACCCAACAGGAAGTCAGCTATTTAGAGTTATGTAAAAAGCACATGCTCTGGAATTTGATATACTTGTCATAGGTTTTTTACTCGATTGTCACCAAACTCGGTCAACATGATCTCAAGACATTGGGGATGAAAAATTGCCAGGGGATTTTTGATATCTCGAACGGTTTGCTTGTGGTGAGGCGTTGAAATTATGGCGAGAATTGAGAAACAGGAAGTGTCTAATACCATCCACATACATTTCCTGATTTTAATCAAACTTCATCAGATTATTCATTGTATGATGTCGATCGCATATATGTGACTATTAGGAGTCAAAGTTATAGCGCCACCAACTGGCAGCAGGAAGTGTGTCATTTTCAAAATGCTTTGATTTCAGCATCTTATTTTTACTCGATTTGCTTCAAACTTCATCAGAATAATGTTAAAACACAGCCGATATAAATCTGCAAGGGGGATATTGATATCTAAAAATATTGTTGCCATGGCAACATGTCAAACTGGAATACTTCTCAGGTGATTTTGAGGCATATAACATGCTTAGAATTTCATCAATCTCAGAACACATATCAGTATTTATGATAACTAGACACTGGCAAAAGTTCATAAGAGGGCGTGGAAAAGGCACTCTATAGCGCCACCTTTTGTCAAAAGTGGGGGGTTAGTTTTAGCTACAGACACCAAACTCGGTACAAAAATTGTTCTTATCAAGACAGACAACTTTCTAATTCACAGTCATCAGCTACGACCAACAGAAAGTCGGCTATTTTGATTTGAATGTGGATTTTTTTTACATTTAGCTGTGAATTAATGCATACTGCTCAGAGGAGAGTAACACTATACACACCAAACTTTGTCTACATGATGCCAAAACATTGAGGATTTTAAATTGCCAATGGATTTTGGATAGCTTGAACGGTTTTGTCGTAGTGATTTTTTTAAATGACAGTAAAAATGGAATTATTAATTTTCCTGCATTTTTAAATTACAAACACTTCAAAACCTATTTTCATACAGAAAAAAGTCATTCTGAGTAAATATGGATAGTTTCACGACTTTACAACACTGTATGGATAACAGAAAATTAAAAAACTGTCAGACATCTCATCTCACTCTGTCCCTCTGTTTGAGTGTGTGCTTAGACTTCCATTGTCTGAGAGAAATAGCGCCCCTAGGTGCAATTCCCGCAAAAAAAAGGGAGGAGACTCTCTTTTATTTTTACTTTTAAATAAGTTAAAATACAAATAAATACTTAGATTTAATTCACACTGACAAGCTAAACCAACATATATGATTATTACCGGGTCAGGGCTCATTAATAATTGATGTGTGGTCAGTGATACATGAAAAACACGAGAGATGAATCATCGCTCTGAGCATGAGCGTGTGGAATGACGAGCTCAGAAAAAACGAGTTTATTCTTGTTTTATAGCTTTTAAAATTAAAATATTATAGCGATATCACACAATTCACCAATTAGAACACATCAAGAGCTAAATTCAGATGTTTTTGAACTGTTTGTGTGAAAATGAAATATTTGCGGCTGCCTTTCTGAAATCACTGCCTCCGATCAGCGCGTACAGTGTCACGATGTCAAAACAAATGAATTTATTCTTGTTTAAGAGCTTTTTAAAATTAATTATTGCAATAAATGCACAGAATACACACATTATAACGCAACAAGAGCTAAATGCAGGTGTTTGTGACCCGTGTAAGTGTGCAAGACTATTTGAAAACGCGACTGGCAGAATAACATTGATCTCTCGAGCTGCAGGATTCTGCCTTTCGTCGTACGAACGAACACATCACAGACAAGATTATTTCAAAATACATAATAGCTTGGCTAATATAAACTGTTGAGAAATAAATCTGAAGTGGATCTACTGGGTTTGAATATTAAGTGACCGCATATACCAGCTGCTTCTGTCTTCAATTTTAATACATATATAAAAAAAGGAAACTCATTCGTCTTGGCTGCTTTTTTTCATGTGTCTACGTATTTATTTAATTAATTATACATTTTGTATAATATAATTATAAAAACAAAAATAAATTTAGCCACTCACATAGAAATATCTTAGGCCTTATCCTTTTCTGACAGTTTTAGGGATTTTTAAAAATCCTAAAAAACCATATTTGTGCTGCAAATAATAATTTCAAACTAATTTGATACTGACCTATGACATCCTGTGACATGATATTTATTTGAATTTACATAATCTCATGGATGTAACAGTAAATCTGTTCAGCTCACAGATCAAGACTAAGCTGTAATGAAAGCAGAACTTTCACAAATGCTTGTAGGTCAATAAAATCATTACAAAACACTTATAAATCATTTAAGGATTTGATAACACTGTAAAATAATGTCTAATTTGCTAACATTAGTAAATGCATTGGTAACACTTTATAATAACTGCACTCATTAGTAAATAGTCAGTTCATGCTTTATAAAGTCTTGTCCCAATATTAATAGTCAGTAGTAAGCAGTTTATAAATACAGCTATAAATAGCTTGTTCTTGGTTTATAAGCACATTTATTAAAAAGGAGGGTAAAGGGTCAGTTATCTTCCTATGAAAAATAAAAAAATAAAAATAAACAAACAACAACACAGATTGATACAGAACTCAGAAATTTTATTGTGGATTTATGATAAAATCATCCTGTAAATGAATTCATACTCCTCCAAGAAGACACAAACTTTTTCAACATGATGCTAATATACTGAAGATGTTAAATTGCGAATGGGTTTAGGATACCTTAAATGGTGTGGCCATAGTGATTTATTAAAGTAACCTAATAAAATACAATAGTTATTTTACTATATCTTTACAATTTTTCATTCTAACTCTTCATATTTTTTCTATACGTAAAAGTCATCATTTGAAGGAAGCACAGTAAGTTTCATAGCTTTATCATTTTCAGGAGCCATCATAAAATTAAAACTATCATAACTTATAAATCAAGCTTGCAATTCTTAGTACCAATAATGGCCACCAGATGGAGATAGAGGATTACTTTTAAATAATTATTGTAGCAACAAGTATGATTTAAATCAATTATAGAAATCTTTCAAAGAAAAATAATATGTATTTTATGTATTTTACTGATGAAATGACCCTCACTTAATTAGAATAACAAACTGAAGTATTGTGAACTGTATATTAAGAATAATTCTTTTTAGGCTTCATGGACAGATAAGTTTTAAGTGAATCTTGAAGGATCAGCACCACATCCTCTTTTACCACTGTTTAAAGAATGTATCTTACAGAACGGGTACGAATGAATTTTGGATAGCTTGAATGGTTTTGTTGTGGTGATTTTTTTGAAATAACTAAAAAAGGAACCAGTAAATGTCTTTAATTTTTTTTAAAGTGCAGCTTCTAAACACTTCAAAAAAATGTACACAGAAGACAAGTCATGCTGAGGAAATATGCATAGTTTCATGACTATACAACACTATATGGATGATAGAAAATTAAAAAACTATCATACATCTGATGTCACTCTGTCCCTCTGTCACTGTGGGTAATGTGTGTGTGTGTGTGTGTGTTAAGTGAATTAGGTGTGAAACTATCAGGGAGCAGAACTGCCACTCCTGGAGTCTCAGAATTACAATGTGTCAGGTTCTGAGAGATCTAAGATTACAAAAAATGATTTAATTAGAATACCATGAAGTATTGTGAAATACTATATATTACGACTTTATATATAGGCTTTATGAAAAGATTAGAGTGACTCGTGAAGGACCAGCACCACCTCCTCTTGTCCAATGGTTTGAGGAATATATCTTCCAGAATCCGCGATTAAGATTTAGGAGCTCATTTTTATTCCACCTCCTTTCCTGAAAGTCTGTCTTGCAGAATTGACTAAAAATTAATATTCACATTAATTCCTAATTATTTTGCAATTCTTTTTGTCAGTTCTTCCTGACCTGTTTTTTTCTTCTTCTTTTCTGACCTCATGACCCAGTCAGCATTTTTTGTACAATGGTCAAGTTTTAACTTATCCATTTCTGTATTGCATTTGTGTTTGATATTTATCATGGGGATTTCATAATTTTTGACTTTACAGTTTGAGTTAAAACTCTCTTTAGTACATTACATCTGTAAAAGAAAACATGCCTAATAATTCTACACACATGAATATAAGGAGTTTTTCTCTTCCAGCTTTCCTGGACTATTGTATAGCACTCATAAATGATTAAATAAAAAATAATGGTAGTTATTAAGATTGATATGGTTTGGAATTGGTAAAATGTGCTTGGAAAAAAATCACAATAAAACAATGTTTTAATGTTTAAGTTTGGAATATTAACTGACATGAATGAATGCTATATAAATATTGTTCATGTTAACATAATGTTTACAAATGAAATCTTATTGTTAAAGTGTTACTAAAGTTATATATATATATTGTTCTGTGAATGTGATTTTAAAGTCTAGATGATACAGATTAACCCTTTAACTATGGAGCCAGAAGAGTCTCAATAAAGATAAATGCACACACTACAGTCACATATGCACACATAGGATTCATACATGCACACACATAATTCATAAATACACACACAGGATACACAAATGCACACAAAATTCACAAATGCACACACAAAATTTAAAAAGCACAGAAGATTCACAAATGCATACAAATTTCAGAAATGCACACAAAATTCAGAAATACACACACAATTTAGAAATGCAAACAACATTTACAAATGCACTCAAGATTCACAAATGCACAGGACAAGATTCAGAAATGTATTTCTGATGCACACACACATATATCTTGATTTACAAACTGCTTGCGGTCTGTGAACTTCACTGCATTTGTGTGTGAATTTTGAGACTCCCTTGACTTGGCTCGACACACAAATGCCTTTTTTTAAACAGGGAATGATCTGCAACCAATCAGATATCTCCCTTGTTTTAGCCAATCACAAGAATGCACCCCACACCGGGGTGGCGATGGCATTGGTGGCTTGAGCCCGCCATCGCTGCTTGCAGCTATATTTATTATTATTATTCCGCTTCTCCAAAATGAATCGCATTTTTGAGGGCCTAAACATGCTCAAAAAGTCATGAAACTTTGCACACACCTCAGAACTGGTGAAAATTTACGTCTGATATGGGTTTCGGAAGTGGGTGTGGCAAAATGGCTCGACAGCACCACTTATAGACGTTCAGCTGTGTGCGCCTCGAGCTATGTTTCACGTACATGCACGAAAAATGGCACACACATGTAACACACCAATACCTACAAAAAAGACTCTTGGAGCAAAATTCTAAACCCAACAGGAAGTCAGATATTTTTTTATTTTATGAGCAAATTTTTTGTCATTTTTGCCATTTCCATGCGTTGTATTTTAACAAACTCCTCCTAGAGATTAATTCAGATCAACACCAAATTTGGTATGCCTAATCTAAAGGCCTTTGCGATGTTAAATTGCGAAGATCTTGAGTTTTCATTCAAGTTCTTGTCTGTGGCGGCCTGGCAAATTTCGATGATTCGCCATGAAAAATGAAGTTGCTATAACTCAGACATACAATGTCCAATCTGCCACAAACTTCACATGTTTGATGAGACTCCCAACCTGAACAGATTGACATGCCCATATTCAGTTATAGTCATAGCGCCACCTATTGGCAACAGGAAGTGACATATTTTACACTGCGACAAACTACTCATAGAAATTTTATGACATCAATGTCTTTTTTGTGGTCAGTCTAATCTAAAGGTCTGTGCAATGTTAAGTTGTGAAGATCTTGAGTTTTCGTTAAAAGGCGTGTCCATGGCGCCGTGACGAAGTTCGATGTCCCGCCATGGGAATAACAGATGTTATAACTCAGGAATAAAATGTCCGATCTTCCCCAAACTTCACATGTGTGATAAGAGTCCTGGCCTGAACACATCTGAAGGCCAATATTCCATCGGGTGTGGCAAAATGGCTTGATAGCGCCACCTATTCACTTTCAACAAAGTGCGCTTCGAGCTATGTTTCACTTACATGTACAAAAATAGGTACGCACATGTAACACCAATACCTACAAAAAAGTCTCTTGGTACGAAATCCGAATCCCAACAGGAAGTCGGTTATTTAGAATTTTCTCTGCAAAATTGGCATCGTTTTTGCCATTTTCAGGGGTTGTACTTTAACGAACTCCTCCTAGAGATTTATTCAGATCAACACCAAACTTGGTCAGTTAAATCTTAAGGCCTTTGCGATGTTAAATTGCGAGGATCTTGAGGTTTCGTTAAAGGGCGTGTCCATGGCGGCCTGACAAATTGCGATGTTTCGCCATGAAAAAGGAAGTTGCTGTAACTCAGACATACAATGTCCAATATGCCCCAAACTTCACATGTTAGATAAGATTTCTGCCCTTAACAGATCTACATGCCCATATTCAGTTATAGTCATAGCGCCACCTGCTGGCAACAGGAAGTGACATGTTTCACGCTGCGACAAACTACTCCTAGAATTTTTTTTAAATTAATGTACTTTTTGTAGTCAGTCTAATCTAAAGGCCTGTGCAATGTTAACTTGTGGAGACCTTGAGTTTTTTCATGACAGATTTTGATGTCTCGCCACAGCAAGAGAAGTTGTTGTAACTCAGGCATAATTTGTTCGATCTTCCCCGAACTTCACATGTGTGATAAGAATCCTGCCCTGAACACATCTGAAGGCCAATATTCCATTATAATGAGAGCAAGACCTGCTGGCAACAGGAAGATTGGCACATATATGCAATATACTTCGATATATTCCACTTATATTTATGACTTTAAATGCACATTTCTCACCTTTCACCTTTTTACTGAAGCCACTCGCTGGCGGTGAACCCAGGTGCGAGGGCCCGTTCATCACTGCTTGCAGCTATAATTAGGGCTCAAGCCTGGAGGGCGAGAGCCCTATTGTTTTCCTTAGTATTATTTTTAGGGCTCAAGCCCGAAGGGGCAAAGAGCCCTCTTGTTTTCCTTAGGATTATTAGGGCTCAAGTCCGAAGGGGCACAGAGCCCTATTTATTTTCTAAGGATTATTCTTCTTATTAGGGCTCAGGCCCAAAGGGCGAGAGGCCTATTGTTATCCTTAGGATTTTTTTTTTTCTTCTTCTTCTTCTTCTTCTTCTTATTATTATTATTTTTTTTTCCAACGTCTCGGGGGCTTTGGGGCCCTTAACATGCTTAAAAATTCTTGAAAAATGGCACACAGATTGGAACCTGCGGCCATTAGGGCTGGGCAGAGACTGATACATGGGCGTGGCACAGGGGCTCTACAGTGCCCCCTGGTATATGGAGGGCCATATGTCATACATTCTTACCCGTAGATGTATGAAACTCGGTACACATATAAATCTCATCAATCCAAACAACTTTCGTATTTCATGTCATAGGCTCCGCCCAACAGGAAGTTGTCTATGTAGGGTTTAGTATTCAAATTTTTCTTCAAAGTTGTGGGGGCTTTTGGGGTCCTTAACATACTCAAAAACTCTTGAAAATTTGCACACTCTTTTGAATATGTGCCATTTAGGAGCCTGCAGAGTCTGGGACCCGGGCGCGGCACAGGGGCTCTACGGCACCCCCTGGATCACAGTCAGAAATGTTGATGTATAGCTCACACATACTTGCACATATTCATATGAAACTCAGTACACATATAGATCTCACCGTGCCGAACAACTTTCATATTGCATGTCATAGGCTCCGCCCAACAGGAAGTCAGCTATTTAGAGTTATGTAAAAAGCGCATGCTCTGGAATTAATAAAGAGAAAAGTAATACTTTATTTTAGATTCAGTCCGAGAGCTCTCAGTCCCTCCATTGAAGCTGTGTGTACGGTCTACTGTCCATGTCCAGAAAGGTAAGAAAAACATCATCAAAGTAGTCCATGTGACATCAGAGGCTCAGTTAGAATTTTTTGAAGCATCGAAAATACATTTTGGTCCAAACATGGCAAAAACTACGACTTTGTTTAGCATTGTCTTTTCTTCCGTGTCTGTTGTGAGAGAGAGTTCAAATCAAAGCAGTTTGTGATATCTGGTTCACGAACGAATCACTCGATGTAACCGGATCTTCTTGAACCAGTTCACGAAATCGAACTGAAATGTTTGAAATGGTTCACCTATCCAATACGCATTAATCCACAAATGACTTAAACTTTTTTAATGTGGCTGACACTCCCTCTGAGTTAAAACAAACCAATATAGACCAACGCTACTTTTGCGTCATTGAAGGTTAACGCACCTTTTTGGGGGAAAACAAACGGATTGCCCTGATACAGAACCCGCTCTAATTTCTTAAACAGTGCAGGCAAGAGCAGAATAGCTGCTTCCAACTGTATTCCTTTAAACAAAACAAGAATTAGGTTAACATAACATGGTTGATGTTTTTATCTAATACATTTTCTTTGTTTTTCAATTAATTACTAAGACAGTAATTATTACTATCTTTAATAAACTAGAAATTAGTCTTTATTATTACACAAGACAGATACATGCAGGAATGTATGATCTCAGGCAGATATGGGTGTCAGTCAGTGATATACAGAAAATCTAAGCAGTGCAGATTTAATTACCTTTTAAATCTGTCATCTTCACAGTCATCAACCACACACCTGAACTTCTCCATCAGGGGACTCTGTGAAACTTGAAGGACTTTAGGTGCCATTAATGAGAGCTGAGAGAGAATATGTTGGTCCACATCAACGATGGTATGGTCTCTCATATCCCAAAGGAGCTTATGTTAAGATGAAGGCAAAGTAGAAAAGACATAGTCATAACTCGTTAGTCATAAGTCATAACTAAGGAGGCAATTATACACCTGTACTTACCATTTTGGCCAGTCTCAAACATGGAGACTCAGAGATAATCTCCTCCGTGCTGTGGTTATACACAAAATTTGTCTGGTAGATATTTATCAGCGCCATCCTTTCTTTAAGCTCTACGTTTGGTCTAAGCTTCTCTGTTTCCTCCTTTATTGCTCGGAGATGTTCCCTGATGCTTCGTTCATCTTCTCCTGCATCAACCTATTGGGATAGTTAAATTGTTACAAACTCTCAAACTACAACATTGGGACCAGCAACTTTAAAAATATGAGGCAAAAAGGACTAATGGTCAGTCCAACCCGTGAAGTCTGTCATAACCTGAAGAAAGAGAGAAAATAACAAAACAAACAAATTACAACACTAGGATGAATGTAAGCATATATAGTAACTTATAGACCTATCTACAGCAGCCCAGTGATGACAAACATTAATAATTTAAATATTTTGTGCATGTTGACAGTATTTTATGACACGGACATTTGAACCTTATTTGAACATTGGGATAACTTAGTTGGTTGACATTAAAGTCTGAATGTGTATGCCTCAAAAATTATTATTTGTTTTCAACTGAAGTAATAAAGACATGGATATCTTGGATGACATCGGGTTTAGTAAATTATCAGGATATTTTCATTTTAAGGTGAACTAACTTAATCCTTTAAATATACTCTACACTATCAGACGAGACACTAACGTTACATGTGAATAGGGTAAGACTACACAGTATCCATGGTAACGAAGCCACTAAAAAAGACGTTATATCTGGAGAAAGTCAAGAAAAGAACGACCCCAGTTAACTTACACTTAAGTTACTTAACTGAACATACAGTTCAGTGTTTGTGAAACAACATATTTATTAGCCAACACTGTCGGTCGGTCTCCTCACTCAGCTAACATTAGATTGATACTAAACTTACCATTAATGTCACAAAACACGGTAAAACTTTTGCAAAATACAATGAAAAGTTTCCCCTGACAAGTAACTTAACGCTAATTATATATTTCAGTCACAGTATGCGTTATGACACTCACCTCGAAAGATATCTTCAGTCTCTTTAGAAAGGTGTTCGTCAAGTTCGTCGTCGTCCTGGTTTTGATTGACGTCGAGTCCAACGGTCCAGTTTTTCTAGAGTGTTCTTTGAGGAATGCGGCTGGAGCTCGCCCTCGCTCACGTGCACCTGAACTGCACAGTGCACACTATTAGGCGCATACTCGCATAGGTTTTTATATATATATGTGTATAAATGTGAAAATGTGTGAATTTTTGAAGTTATATATATATATATATAATTTATTTTATTGAACTTAAAAAATTCTTGACACATTTTCATATTTTGTAAGTAGAAAATGAAACACGTTTTTAAACAGAACCTCTCTCCTCACAAATTTTAGGCTAATTATTTGAGGCCTATACCTACACAAATAACAAAAAAGCAATTGATGAATATGAATATACGTTTTTATTGTTTTAAGTTTGTGACATAATTTCGGTATATATCTGACTTCACATCCACACCACAAAAATTCCTGTGGTCAAAAAGTCTTGTGTGGAGGCCTTGGGTATGTGCCTTGTGTTCAGGAAAATCACAATATTTTAATGTCATTTTTCTAATCCTGTCACCAACTAAAGCTAAGATACTTAGGATATTAGAGAACTAATATCACTAAGAATTAGGAGCTTAACAGGTTATTTGCATGGCAATGGTGCCATATAGCACCATATCCACTGCAAAGAACCGCTGAAGAACCAAACTGGGCTTAACAGGTTCTTTAAATAGTAATGGTGCTATATAGCACCATATCCACCACAAAGAACCGCTTATTTTTTAGAGTGTATCTGGAGAAAGCCTTGGGCTGGCCCACTGTAAGGGCAGAGGATGTGCAAGGGTTACAGGCTTATGCTTTGTTTTTGCGTACATGTTGCAATACTATGGACGAACTTGCATACATGCAAGAACTTAACATGCCTAGCAACATGAAGATTGTTGTAACAAAGTTACTTCACAAGCTGAGAGAGCAGTGCAGGGCTTAGGCTTGTGAGATTATGGAGTCCAGTAAAGGCAGAGCAAAATTTTCTCACATTGTTGAGTTTATTGAAAAACAGGTCAAGGTGGCATCTGATCCTGTGTTTGGAGATATCCAGGACAAACAGGGCACATGTAAATTAAAATCCCAAGTGCGCAAGACTTTTAGAGGGAATAGTTTTTCCACTGATGTTGCTGTTTGAATTCCAACTAAGACTGACACTGGGTCAATACAGCAAAGACACTGCTCTTTACCTAAGTCTAATGGAAACTGTTTGTTCTGTTCAAATCAACATCCATTGGAAAGATGTTTTGCTTTGAAGAGGGAGACTCAACGAGAAAAGATTGAATTCTTGAAATCCAAGGGAATTTGTTTTGGTTGTCTAAAGACGGGACATATGAGTAAGGAATGTGACAATCGTTTGATTTGTGAGGTTTGTGGAAAAGTGCATCCAACTATCCTGCATATATATCGTAAGGAGGTAACTGGGAAACAGTTGGAGGAAAGGTGTAACGTAGTGTCTGCTAAAACTTGTGTTCATGCAGGGGCCGGTAACGAGAGGAGTTTAATGCCAATCTTACCAGTTCAGGTGAAAGCTATAAAAGGTAACAATGTGATGCATACCTATGCTTTTCTGGACCCGGGAAGCTCCACTACTTTTTCTTCAGAACTTCTAATGAAAGTGTTGAAGTTGAGCGGAAAGAGGGTTAACATTCTTCTTCGTACCATGGGTCAGGAAAAGTCGGTCTCCTGTAATGTTATTGATGGACTGGAAATCAGTGGAAGAGATACTAACCATTTCTTCCCTCTTCCTGCTGTATATACGCAGCAGAACATGCCTGTGAACTCTGGAAATATCATTACTTAGGAGGAGTTATCCAAATGGTCATACTTGGATAAGGTTAAGATACCACACATTCAAGCAGGTGTTGATTTATTGATTGGAACTAATGTAGCTAATGTGATTGAGCCATATGAAATAATAAACAGTCATGGTAATGGGCCATTTGCCATTAAAACCCTACTGGGATGGGTTGTTAATGGGACCTTGGAGGAAAATGGGGAACACAAGAATGAAGCTGGGCATTCTGCGGTTACTGTTAACAGAATTTCTGTTGTTAAATTGGAGGAGTTGCTCAACAATCAGTTCAATTATGATTTCAGCGAAAGGACTGCTGATAAAGAAGAAATGTCAAGGGAAGATCTTCGGTTTGTGGACATTATGAACCACACTGTCATGCTCCAGGATGGACATTATAGTCTACAGTTGCCATTCAAGACTGGTAATGTCACGTTACCTGACAACTTCTGTGTTGCTAGGCAACGATTAAATGGCCTGAAAAGGAAACTGGAAAGAAACAAAGGGTTTCATGAAGAGTACTCTCATTTTCTTGCTGATTCAGGCAAGAGCCAGTAGCCTTCATGGCTGACATTGAAGCAATGTTTTATCAAGTTAAAGTGACTTAAGAAGAGGTGGATTTTCTTCAGTTCTTGTGGTGGCCTGATGGAAATTTGACAAGAGAGCCCATTGTATTTAGGATGACAGTTCATCTTTTTGGAGCGGTGTCTTCTCCAAGCTGTGCTTGTTATGCCTTGAGACAGCCTGCAAAGGACAGTCAAGCAGACTTTCCAGCTGAGGTAATTGACACTATCAACAATAACTTTTATGTACATGACTGTCTGAAGAGCGTCTCTTCTGAGGAAGTGGCCATCTCTATGTTTACAAATCTAACTGCTCTTTGTCAAAAGGGAGGTTTCTGTTTAACAAAATGGATCAGCAACAGTCGCACAGTGTTGCAGTCAGTTCCTGAGGAACACCGAGCTAAGGATATACAGCAGCTAGATCTGGATCGAGATAAATTGCCTGTTGAGAGAGCTTTAGGTCTTCAGTGGAGTGTGGAAACCGATACCTTTCAATTCAAGACTTCATTAAAAAATCAACCATGCACTAGGAGAGGCATTTTATCGGTGGTAAGCTCAGTCTATGATCCCTTGGGCTTTCTGGCACCACTTCTTCTGCCTGCTAAAGTACTTTTGCAGGAGTTGTGTAGACAGGACTTGGGCTGGGATGACGCCATACCATCGATCCACCAGAAGAAATGGAATCATTGGATTCTGGAATTGGACGAATAGCCGGATTCCAGGTGAACCGATGTTTTAAACCTTTGGAATTTGAATTGCCTTCCCACGCTTGTTTACATCACTTCGCTGATGCTTGCGAAGATGGATACGGCACAGTTTCATATATTAAATTCCAGAATAGTGTAAACCAGGTACACGTGGCTTTCTTGCTGGGCAAGGCTAGAGTAACACCACTGAAACCGGTGACCATACCTCGTTTGGAACTTACAGCGGCTGTACTTGCTGTTAAGGTTGACATCATGCTAAAGAGGGAGCTGCAACTTTCATTGGAAGATTCTGTCTTTTGGACTGATAGCATGACTGTCCTTAATTACATCAAGAATGAAGACAAGCGGTTTCATACATTCGTTGCTAATAGGGTGTCCTATATAAGAGACACTACACAACCTCAACAGTGGCGATATGTGCCCACTAAAGAAAATCCAGCAGATGATGCATCTCGTAGTTTGAAAGCAAAAGATTTTCTGAGCAATACCCGATGGATTGATGGTCCCAGTTTTCTCTGGAAGCCAAGTGATACATACTTTCCAACAAGTGATCTGATATCGACTGATGACCCTGAGATTAAAAGGTTGAAAGTCAATGCTGTGGTTTTACAGAATGGACAGAATGCCACAAGTCAACTTATTCATTTTTTTTTCAGAATGGAAACGTTTGAAAGCTGCAGTTGCTTGGTATTTGAAACTGCAGAAACTTCTGATGAAGCTGAGACGTAAACGAAAGGAGCTATCTATGGAACAGATTGACAGTGTTGCTGTGGATGTACGGTTACAGGAGTTTAAAGCATCTCTGGGCAGACCAAGTTTGACTGTGGAGGATCTTTCTATGGCTGAGAATCGCATAATTCGTTTCAGTCAACAGGAACAATTCCAAGAGGAAATTGCTGAGCTCAAGGGTAGAAATGTTGGTGATAAAAGAAACAGTAATGTTTATAGTCTGGATCCTGTGTTGTGTGACGGATTGTTGCTAGTGGGGGGAAGACTTGGCAAGTCAGCTATGCCAATTGAACTAAAACATCCCATCTTGTTGTCTAAAGATCAGCATGTGTCACATCTCATACTTCGAGACATTCATGGACAGGTCATTCACATGAGGTCTGATAATGGGACAAATTTCATCGGAGCTGAGCGGGAGTTAAAGGAGGCTCTCATTGCATTAAACAATGAAAAGGTTCAAAGGGCCTTAAGGCAGAAGGGAGTTCAATGGAGCTTCAATCCTCCTACAGGCTCTCATTTCGGTGGAGTATGGGAGCGCATAATTCGAATGGTGAGACAAATTCTTTGTTCAGTTCTTCGGCAACAAACATTGGATGACGAAGCTCTGCAGACTGTCTTGTGTGAAGTGGAAGCTATTTTGAACGATCGTCCGATCTCTAAACTATCCAATGATCCTAGTGATTTGGAAGCCCTTACGCCAAACCACATCCTTCTTATGAGAGGAAATCCTGCGTTACCACCTGGGTTGTTTGAAAGATCAGATCTGTATGCCAAAAAGAGATGGAGACAGGTGCAATATATTTCCAATCTCTTTTGGAAACGATGGGTACAGGAATACTTGCCCTTGTTGCAAAAGCGACAAAAGTGGAATAAAGAACTAAGAAGTTTTTCTCCTGGAGAAATTGTGATTATTGCTGATTCTACAGCACCACGGGGTTCATGGCTTCTTGGAAGAGTTGTGGAGACCTACCCTGACAACAAGGGCTTGGTACGTTCAGCAAAAGTTCAAACTAAAAGTAACATCTTAGAACGTTAGCAAGCTTTGCCTTTTATTAGAAGCAGACTAAATTAGGGCATTCAATATTTTGAGTGTTTTATTGTACTCTAAAGACATTGTTACAAAGTTTGAATTTGTATGCATGGCTCCATTTTGTAGGAATTTATAATTGTTATGTCAAAATGTCATAATCAATTAAGGAGCCGGTGTGTAGGAGCCATTTTGGGGATGGTAAAGTTTTTGTCCACTGGGTGGTGCTGTGGCTAGGTTTAATTAGAGCACCTGAGCAACATGTGTATTGCGTTGGTGGTTGAGAGGCAAACAGTTTTTTACCGCACGAGTAGCTTGGAAAGGGGATTCTACTTATTTTGTATGCTGTTCATTAGGTATGCCTTTGTGTGTACATTGGAAGAAGTGAGAGGTCACATGAAGTTGAGATTATGTATGGAGTTCATGAATAAATTAGACATTTTTATGCATCTATATCCGTCTGCATGGACTCTGTTTGTACGCGTACCAAACTTGCTTTCTCCTATCATCAACGGAAACGGCATTGGAAAGCCACTACATATTTAAAAGATTATAAAAGAAAAGCTGCATGGTTTGTAGTGTCGACGGGAACGGATCCCAGATAGCAAGCAGACGTTGATTCAACGTCGATTTTTGGTTGTAAAGGTCAGTATCGGTCGTCGATCAAATTTCGATGTTGGATCAACGTTCACTATTTGGTTGGAACATCAGAACGTTATTTAGTGGAAAATAAAGCATCGATTCAACGTCGAAATCACGTTGACTCATCAACCGACACAGCCGACGCATCTGATCGAAATCATAACGTCGGATCTATGTTGAAACTTGATCAGAGGCATCGGAGATCTGCGTGTGCACTCTCACAGAAAGAAAAAGAGTAACTAAATGTATTTTTATTCATTATTTTATAAGCTAAGTTACTTAAAGTCTTTTTTTCTTTTTTTTTTAAAGGAAACAAGCGGTGAGAAAACAAATAGAGTGCCAGCGTTAGAGGTTCAAGTCAACTATTAGGTCTCATAGTATACACACACACAAGCAGATTTTGTAATGGGTTAATCAGGAGTTGAGTGTTTCTATAAATTCTGCATGTTTTAATGAGTGCGCACTGAACACTGGAGTAGCTTTCATTCAGATTCAAACACTGGAGCGGAGGGAGTTGGCATGGAAACGGGCGATCGACAATACTGTCAAGCTGCAGCTCTGTTTCTCGCTGCTGTTTTCACTGATTTCGGTAAGTTTAGTAAATTAAAATTGCACAAATATCATATGTCACTGTTCCTGACATCTCTCTTGCTTGTATTTGACCCGCATCTGTTGAATTTACTTCATAGAAATGGTTTAGTGTTTTCGAACAAGTCCGTGAGCATTTTAACCGTTATCAGAGGAGGTAAAGTATGCTAACTCCATAGACTGAGCTTTTATGAAGAGTTTGGGATTTTAATAACACATTTATGTGTAGATGAGAGGCATTGACAGTTCTCTAAACTATTTGCTTGTCGTTTTTTAAAGGATGATTGAAAATAGGCTTTTTTATTTAACCTAAATATACACTAACGTTACAGTTATTCAGTGACATCATTACATCAGAGTCACAGTTCAAACGCATTTTGATCTCGTCTAATGATAAACAAATATTGATAAAAACTGTTCAGGATATTTATTAAATACACATTCTTTCTCTATTCTACATTTCTAGTTGCTTGGTTTATTGTGATAAAACTGTCGTTGTATACTGAATATTGTTGGCTCTGTGACAGATTGCTTGTTATATTTCTAGATTCTTCTAGTGTTTGATGATCTTCTGCATCCCAGAGTCTGAGCAAACCTCCTGTCCAACAACATCTCCAAGGCACACTGATCCATATGACTAGCAGGTTTACCCCAAACATACACTAATGCTATCCTTACCAATTTCTGAAATAATATTACAATTTAAAATAGCAGTTTTTGGTGAAATGTAATTTATTTCTGTGATGTGCAGCTGTATTTTCAGCATCATTACTCCAGTCTTCAGTGTCACCTGATCTTCAGAAATCATTCTAATATGATGATTTACTGCTTAAGAAACATTTCTGATTATTATCAATGATGGAGACAGTTGTGCTGCTCAATATATGAATGTATACATATATAGAGAGAGAGAGAGAGAGAGAGAGAGAGAGAGAATTCTTTGATAAATAGAAAATTCTTCTTGACACTAACTTTTGATTAATTTAATGTGTCCTTGCTGAATAAAAATATGAATTTATTTATAAAAATGTAGTCTACATTAGTCTAACATTCATATTTATCAGAAGTGTTTCTTTGGCAAAGAGCAGCATATTATAATGATTTCTGGAGGTTCATATGACACTAAAGACTGACGTAATGATGCTGAAAAATCAGCTTTGATCATAGCAATCAACTGACCCTTCGCAAAACAACCGTCCCTCCTTAAATACTGTAGCTATGTCTGACAAGCCATGCTGCTCTCACAGTACACACCTTGTTCTCACACAGCGAACAACACATCGTGGACCAAAGAGGAAACTGACAACACACAGACAGAAGACGACAGAGAAGGTCACTTCTGGTATGAAACAAGTTTTCAGCTTTTAAATTTGGATTTTTTTTTTTTTTAAGAAATTCAAACTATAGTGTTTTGTGCTGTTTTAATGTGTTACAGATCGCTGTAGTGCCCTAGTTCAAGCAGCACACATGACCCAATTGATTCATATTTAATTGAAGCACAAAATAAAAGATGTCACACGTCTTTATACAACATTTTTCAAGCTTTAAGTCCACCGAAGTTAATCTACTCTCCTGTCTACCGTATTTTCTGCGCCATAAGGCGCACCGGATTATAAGGCACAGTCTCAAAACTGTGAGTTTAGTTGAACTTTATTCTATGTGGTAAGATGGTCGATGCAATGGCTAACTGACAGCAAAAGAAGTGGCAAAACTCCAGGAAAAGTCCATGGAAAGTCCTTTTTTTTTATTCTTGGGATCCACAAGTTTCAAACAGACATAGCAAAAACCAAAGCAAACTATCAAATAAATGGGCAAGTTGAACCCAGGAAAAAAAACAAAACAAAAGAAAACTTATTTAAAGTACAACTCAGGACATAACAGAAAAAACCTAAATAGTTGGCTACTGTTCCAACAAACACCCGTTCCCCCATTCAAACATTTCCACTACTCTTTTATACCCTTGGCCCCCTCCCCTAGTATTCAAACGGACCAATCATAACACTCCATTTGTTAAACGGTACATTTCACACTTCACATAGACTTTCAGCCTCACAAGTCACACCCATAATGAAGTTCTCCTTTAACCAAAGGCTTCCCTCCCTAATAATTCATCAAAGTATACATATACAAGACATTTTAATCCACACATCCTTAATTGTGTAACTCCTCCCCTTCAGAATGCCATAAACTGGTTTCCTGTTCACGGGCCGCTCTTTTGGGCTTTCCAGGAACCGGTAAGACACAGAAACGAAACACATGTTACGATTCACACATTTCTTGACTTTAACACTATATTGAATGTTTCACATTACCAGCAGTCACCATGGAATGTGCACCTTCCATGTTACTGTTTCTAAGTAAAACAAACAAAATAAATATCTTGCCAAACATGTCTATGGTGTTTTCATTTGACCCATGTGTGCCACATCACATTCTACTATTTAACAATACACTCACATTATTTTTTAATCAATCTTCTCCCACAGATCCATCAAAGTCCTCATCTTCTGTGTCGGAATTGAACAGCTGGGCAACAGTTTCTTCATCAAACACACAGGGTTCCCTCTCATCATGGTTGATCGCTGCCAGTGTACGTAGTGTACGTATTACCTCCCTGTGTCAGCGGGAAATGGTCCGACAGTCAGGTAAATGGAGTGCTTACCAAAGTCGCACACCAACATTTTTACAGATTTTGGAACTCAGTGTACACATAAAGCACACCGGATTATCAGGTGCACACCCAATTTTTGAGAAAATTAAAGGCTCTTAGATGCGCCTTATAGTGCGGAAAATATAGTAATTTGTTTGTCAGGCAAGATGGCAGTATTGGCACTATGATGGGTCAGATCACCTGTCAATCAAGCTCACTGTGAACGTTCAATTACATTTTAACATGTATTCACAAAGAAAACATGTCATGTTTCACTTCTGTTAAATGTGATGAAATAAATATTTAGTTTGAAATATGAACAGCTATGCTAATCTTTCTCCTTTTGTTTTCCTGTTTCTCCAGCCTCGCGTGTGGAGATTTCAGAAGATGCCAGACCTCACAAAGATTTCAGATGATGGAAACTATAGATGAACATGCAAAGCTGCTAAATAATCCTTATATTGTAATCATTGCCCTAAAAGGTAAGTTTTCAGGGTGATTTAAGGTGTGCTCCTACATTTTCTGCTTGTATTCCTATGTATTTATTCGCTAATTTTCGATTCTGCTTAACGATTCAAGCTTTCAAATTCCAATTTGATTAAAAACGATTAAGTGCAGGAATGGAAAGAATTAGCGCCCTGTTTGTGTGCAGCGTGCATGAAGCGCAAGCGCGTGCACAGAGAGCAGCGGTCGTGCTGCAGGTTCCCGGTTTGTGTCCGTTCTTGGACTGTTCCGTGTATTTCCACTGTAGAAAAGGTTGTTCAGAGTCTAAACTGACTTCTTTCATATTTGTCGACCAATAAACAGAAAACTACATCAGTATATCATCATAAACACAGCCGTTTTCGTCTTACGTGAACGTAAACAGATGAGAAAGAAAACCATTCACTGATCTTGACTTAATATATTTAATAACTTTGATTAATCTTTATTTTATTTATAAAAAGAAAACAATGAGGTGTTTTTAAACTTTTAATTACAGTTTCTATACCTGAAATTTTCTTTAGTTGTATTTATTTATGATATTGCTTATTGATTTGTTTGTTCCTATCTTATTACTGACTGTTTACTTGTCTTTAACACTTTAATATTTGAAATGTATAATAATCTAGTTGTTTTTGCTATGAAATTTTTTTTAACGCACAGGCAAAATTCCTCTTGCGGTTTTCTTGTAGGCTGCTGATTTTTGCTCATGTTATTCAGCTGCAACAGAATGCTTTGTAAAAAATAGAATACACGTTTGACATTTAAATGTTTGACTTAATTTTTTTCTTTTAAATATTGGATTTTTTTATCTTATTGGAATCTAAACTAGGAATCGATAAGAATCGGAATCAATAAGCAGAATCGGAATCGAAATCGATAAAAATGATACCCAACCCTAGAAATGAGGGATACCTGCTCCACTCACCGGTCTCGCATCTCACGGAGGAGATGGGAGGGATACAAAAGAGGACCAACGACAGTGAAGGACGAGAGTGGAGCAGGCCAGGACTTTATTTTGTGTTTGTGCGTGACAGTCGTCTGCGAGGGGCTGGCACAATGTTTTGTCTTTATTTTATTATTAAAGCTATGTTTGATTGGCCGCCGGTTCCCGCTTCCCACCTTTCTGATGCCGTTACAGTAATAATGTCACTTTTTTAAACGATCCTCTACGAAAATATAGTTTCACAGTGTTATCAATGTATTTCAGGGAGGAACTTGTCAGCAAATCTACTTCCCAGCACATCAGTGAAAGCAGTTGACAGTTACAGACGTGTGTGTTGGATCAGGGTCAGATCTGAATTCTGCAGGTAAATAGATCTCCAAGAACAGGATTGTGCAGCCCTGTTATATTGGTAATGTATGATGGATTTTGTTTTTATTGAAGGTTTCCTGGGATGACCGTTGAAGAGATCAGCACATCAGATGTTGGCCTGGACAGCTGTACCTACAGTACACCACACCTACTTCTTTGAATGGATAGCTGACTACTACTATTATATAAACCTGAGCACCTGTGACAGTGGAAATGTTGTAATGAATAGTCACACATTCATATTTGTAAATTGAAAGTCACAGATATTTTTTTTTTACTAACAATGTTTCTTTTTAACTAATTCTCTCCAGCAAACACAGCACAACAGTTATACCATTTCATATTCTGAGGTGCACAAACCCTATTCTACAAATAAGAGAACGACAGTATAGACCCTTTGCACATGACGTCACCCTATACTTGCACGAATTGTGAATGCCATGACGGACGGCAGAAGAGCTTTGCTGTAGGATGGATCACAAGCCGTACGAGTTCGTGTTTTTTTTTGTTTTTTTTACTTTTTTTCTACTTCTTTTACTACAGTTTGATAATGGTCAAACTGTGTATTTACAATGTTAAAGTAGCTGACAACAATAAATATTCTTATTAGGAATAAAACTGCATCGTTGTATAACTGTACAAAGCAGTAACGTTAGCTGAATAGTTAGGCCTAGTACGCTACTGTAATTTTAATATTGGTCATTGTGGTGGTACTTGAACAGCCAAATATTTTCTTAGGTGGTACTTGGTATAAAATGTTATACAGTAGATCAAGTGCATTAGAAAGTTGAATTGGCACACCCAATGAACAACGGTAACTTAACTGGGTAGCCACGAACGACCAGGTCCTCTAAAAACAGGTTATGTTACGTTACAAAGAATTGGTAAGCATCCAGACTTTTAAAAGCTTTTATATCAACACCAACCCCATTTACCACATAGTGTTAAAGATTGTGTGGAATGAAGTCGGGTAGATTTGGCGATTTAATGAGGTCTGTGAAAACGGAGGATAAAGGTAAGGGTCGGTATCCAATCCTACGATCTCAAAGTTCTCCAAATACCGTTCTTTGTGAGCACCTACCAGATGCCCTACCTCGACCAATAACAGCACAACAGCTTGTTCAATAGAAGAAGCCATAAAGTTTAGTGTTATTTATTTTAAACTGATTGAAACTTCCACTACTATTTAGCTTGTGCATCCGGTGATTCTGCTGTCCGTCATGGCGTCGGCGCGTGGTCGTAGTCACGTGTTTGCAAAGGGTCTATACAGGTGCTCAGTTTAGCCCCTTTCACACTGAGATTCTATATAATACACAGGTAATGTGTCCTGGCAGTTGTTCCCGGATCGTTAGATTTTGGTTCATTCACTCTGCCAGTGATTTTCTGGAATCTGTGTGTGCGTTCACACACAAACCATTAAGATCCCATAAAGACACATGACATTACGATGTAACGTGTTTTGTTTCACTTAAGCTGGCGAACGATGTCAGCTTTAGAATGGATATTGAGGAACTAACTAATCTCTGCTTCATTACAGTTCGCACATATTTTTTCATCACAAACATTGATCTGCCTTTTTTTGGGGACCACCGTGCATTTGAAAGGGGCTTTAGTCTAGCAAACTACACATAAGTTATTTACTATTATTTATTTTTTACAAATTAGAGCAAATTGAATGGAAATTAACTGAATAGAAAACGTAAGTGCTTTTGGAAAATGGCTGAAGACTCAGCTGCTCAAATTAATAAAGGCAGGTCATTCTACCATGATCTTATCTACAAATATACTATTCTCATAAAGTCTGTAAATATGTCCAGTTCTAATAAACACATTTCAGGAAAAAAATATTCAATAATATGAGCAAAATGAAATGCAGCCCTGCATAAATCTGGTATAACTGAGCCTGTGAATTTGTTATTTTGTAGGATAGGATTCATGCACCTGTAGTGAAGATTTTGAGAAGGTTTTATTGTGTTTGTGAGAGAGAAAGAAACAAATACAAGCTTGCAACTCCAAAAACATTTTCTTGATGATTTATTGAAATATTCTCTACAAATACAAATTCCAATGTCACAAGTGCTCAATTTTGTTATAATAATGTACCAAGTGTCTCAATTGTACAGTAGATGTACTGTATGCAAATATAACAAAGGGACATTAATAACTGAATATATTCAGGGAATGCAAACTTATCACTTTTAAGTAAAAATTTACATTTTGAATCCAAAAATAATTTGCTTGTTTTGTGTAGATGCAAAGAGTTTTTAAAAGCGAATTAGTTAAATAGCACATGCTAAATAACACAAGGATTTTTTTTGTTTACATTTTATACATGTAATAAAAAGAAAAGAAATACATGTTTTACATCAAATGTTGCCATTTTATATGAAAATATACAAAAGATAATATTTTTAAGGCACATACTACAGACACAAACTTTAGAGAATTTAATCATAGATTCATAGGACATATATATAAATATATATAAAATACACAAAAAATTAACTTTGTTGTCTAATTGTGGCCTACATGATCAAACCTGACCTGATAAGGTCACATCCCTGATATTACAAACAACTCAAGTTTTGATTGCAAATGAAAATTGATTGATCTACTTAATTCTGTCTGCTGGTCCGGAGAGACTTCATTCGTGCAGGTTCACGTGAGCGTACAGAGCGTTTTTTGTGGGTTGCTATTTCTGTCCTGGGTTTGAAGTGACCCCAATAGTGTCATATATAGCCCCTAGAATGTGAATTCTACCGATAAATCCCTTTTGAATGCGATTGGGCTATTTTTAATTTATTTATTTTTTTTGCAGTAACTGGCGGTTTTGAGAAAACCTGGCAATCCTGGCCTGGAAGCACACGGAACTCCGCCAATGTTCACATCCTCTGCCGAGAAAAGCTTGTAAATCATCCAACACAAACGACTGAAGATAATCACCGCGACACGGAGCTAAGCCAACGATCCCTTGTGCATCTTAGAAGAACGTCAAACTCTAGATAGTTTGCGGGGCACGAACTTAACTACACCAAGTAAATGAATAAACGCAACAGCTTGAGCAAGGACAATCGCGTCGGAATCTGCGGTTGTTGGCGCGTCAGCATCTGCGAACTCAAACATGTGTAAGTACGATGTTTTATACAGGAGTATAAAGACGTGATTGGATAATGATGAAGGTAATTAGTGAAGAAGTGATTGAGTCTTCCTGGCAGAACTTAGGCTAAAGCTTCCATTTCTCATTATAATCAACAACATTAACACAATGTAAAAAAAAAAAAAAGCTTTAGTAATTGACAACTTAAAGGGGGGGTGAAATGCTCATTTTCACTCAATATCCTGTTAATCTTGAGTACCTATAGAGTAGTACTGCATCTTTCATATCTCAAAAAGGTCTTTACTTTTATTATATTTATAAGAGAAAGATAGTCTGTACCGTTTTTTCCCGGAAAAACACGAGCGGCTGAAGGCGTGACATGTGGGCGGAGCTAAAGAATCATTAGCGCACATAAGCTTTTGCGTTGAGAGCGTCTTGAAGCTGTGACATTACCGTGAGGAAAAAACCATCATCCAAAACAAACCATGGCTAACAGTCAGATTCAGCCGTACATTTATGATCCAGAATCAGATCCCGAGGCTGAAATTGAACAAGAGCAGCAGCAGCAACGACTACAGCAGGACGTCTCTATGTGGTATGTATTGAAACTGTATATATTTGCTTAGCGGTTTTGGAAAATGATTAAGTTCCACTTTATGTCGTCTTTTTTTTTTTTTTTTTTTCTTTAAAGGTGTACATGTGGGAAGTGCAGTTTGATGATTAAGTGATTTTAAAGGGAACCTTCTTTACTTGCCTGCCAGTTTTTTTTCTTTTTTCTTTTAGAAAATAAAATCTGATCTATGATTTAAACCGATTAATCAATATTCAAATGATGAAGAAATTTTACAAAACAAGTTTTAATATAGTTCTTTATCATTCATTTAGCAGTCAAATTTATAACTGCAACAAAATGATTTTAAAAATAAACAGTGCTGTTATTACCTTAATGCTGGAAAGACCTTTATTTTTTTATATATATATTTTTTAATATTAGCCCATCATGCATCTAACCATCCGCATTGAGTCAGTGTCATGGACGGAGGACCTGTTAATATATTTTCTAGTTTATATTTCCATCTCGTTATGCCACTGGTTTAGATAATTAAAAAAAAAAAATTTTTTTAACTTATTTGTAAATAGAGCAGTGACTTTCTGTGTGTCTACGCCAGACACGAATGTTGTCATCTGTGCCCCACAGCGAAAAGTGTGTCTAAACTTGATGAAATCACACTATAGTGTCAAATCATCTGAAAGCAGTGTCAGAACATGTTGTCATAAACAGAATGAGCATCAGTTCACTGATGGGGATCGTGTCCAGTGTATCCATCACTGTGTTCTGTTGTCTTTTGTTGGATCCTTCCACTTGTGTCCGGTGTGGCGTGCGTTTTTTATTGTTTTATTTTACAGCCCTGCTTGTTTTAATGTTTTTATTAAATATATGTATGGACTGCGTGGTCATATTATTTAATTATTTACTGCCATGTGACCTACAAAAGTAAAGCTTGGCGAGTCGAGCAACGAGCATTGCTGCAGATTGATTTTTGGCGGATGTGCTGTGCTTTTGTGCTCCCGCGGTCGTCTTCATTCCGTCGGGTGAAACGTCTCTCTCACTCCGCAGCAGAGTCTATGAGCAGCATCCATTTCCCCTTCACTCGCACTGATAGAAACACGCTCTGCCTTCACTCCGTGAATAAAGTATTTCAGTATGTTTGAAATGTTATGTTCATAACATAGCATATAAAATAATAATAATAATAAAAAAAAAAAATAACAGGAGAGTTTCAAAAGTGGCTTAAGCTATGTGTAAACTTATTTCCCTATATCACATGTCAAACTAATAACATTGTAAGCATTAAATCTTTAATTGCTGCTTTCTGCTGTGAACATTTTGTTTGTGATGAAAATAACGGTACATTTTTGTCAGTTTTTTTATCTAAACAGATCGATTAACTTCTTCAAGATTTCAAAATCAGATAGCATGCTGATAATGTAGCACTGTAAGATTACATTAGTTTGAACACATTATTGCAAAAGCGATTGAGTGTGAATCTGTTTAAATCATGCTTTAACCTGAAAATAATCAGTAAAAGAAACAGACAAACTCTTAACATCCCGCTCGACTCTTGCAGTCATTGTAACCTTCTGATCAAGCTTAATATGTTTATTCTTGCTGAATATGCAGTTATTTGGTGTTGGCATGAATTGTACTCGTGATGGAGCGATCTTGGAGCGGGTGAAAACCACGAAGCTCATATTAAAATGTTTGTGCAAAAATTATTAATGTGCATTAATGACAGGGAGGCGCCGTCTCATCACTTTAATTTTTTCATGATAATGAATGTATAATTTTTTAATTAACATAATATCGTGGTGTCTCACATACATTAAAAATATATCTACAGAAAGCTTGAAATGTTTTTTAAATTTTTAAATTTAAATGAATTGTGTAATCTGTGAATGTTGCATTTCTCTTGTCGGAGAGAGCCAGCACTGTGAATATAACCAAAACAACAGTCCTATATAAACCAGTTCAGCAAGTGAAAGCCTCATAAGACACTGTCCATATGAAAGAGCAATTCACACCTTTATCTCAACCCCCACAGGCCATGCATAACTACCCAAAACCCAACCCCTCCAGCTGAACAGAATTCAGTCTATGCTTTTGCCTCTGAGGAACAGTGTTACTGCGCTGATGCCTGCACTCAGCAGCACTACTCTTTGTATTAATAATTTTATTGCAGCCCATATTATTATTTTCACAATACCATAATGATAATAACAAATCATTAATTAATAATTAATCATTATTTTACGAAAATCAGTGTTATTTGTGATCGTGGGTGTTTACGGAAGGCTTTGAGACCAAGTGGAATCCTCTGTTCCCGCCTCACAGCTCACGCTCAGTGAAGCAGCTTCACTGTCTGTGGTTTGACTTTACTGAATCAGATTGAGGCAAATACAACTTATTGATCATGAGCCCAACATTTAGCAAGGCAGGAAAACATTCATTCTAACGGACGGAAGACGTATTTCATTGAGCTAATGCTGTTAAATAGAGAGAGAGAGAGAGAGAGAGAGAGAGAGAGAGAGAGATAAACTAGTCTAGGGCTATTCTTAAACTTGGAGCTCATTATATTAAAGTACAAATCCAAACACCAGAAATTTTATGCATTTTATGAATAATGAAATGTTATGAAAAGTATGCATTCATTTGCATGCTGTATGGTTGAAATAATATTTAACCCTTATGCGTTGTTGGGGACGTTTTCGTCCACTAGGGGGTAAAGTTGAGTCTTATTTTGGCCACAACTTTCTCTGTGTTTGAGCTAATGGAATGATTTTTGGTGACAAATCTTATTTTGACCCATATTTTGGGGAAATGTTTTGAATTTTTCAAAAACTCAAAGGTACACTGTGGGTAAATTCACTACCCTTTCGAGTTGTTTGTGGATGAAAACATCCACTAAATTAAACTGCTGTAAAAATGTACCAGATAAATATTTTTTTTTCCATTTTTTTTTTTGCATAACTCAATTAATCAACCTCAGTCCTGATCAAAAATACCAAATGTTTAAAAAAAATTCCAAGATTTTAACTTTTTATTTACCAAATTCATAAATTATGTCACTGATTTGGGAAAAAAAAAAAACACAAAATTACATATTTTCAATATAAAAAGTGATTGTGGACTGGATATTTTTTTACCTTTTATCAAAGTCTTGGGCATGTCAAAGATTATTAACAAAATTGGCTTTGATGCATTGTTAGTTTTTGTACAGCATTAGATTTTATTTTTTTCTCCCTAATTAGTTGTTGGTGGCTGTTTTTGCCCCATTGACTTCCAATAAAATGACATTTTTTGATTGCAAAGCCATGACACCATATAATCATGCACTCTTGATTGTTTGTGGTTTTCCCTTTTGGGAAAGAGGTAAAAAAAAAATATTTTTACAGTTGATCACTAGGTGGGACCATTAACCCTTTAGATAGGCCTGTGCAAAAAAAGGCTTAGTTTCTGGCTTGTATATGGAGTTATATGGAGTATAATAGCAAATTATAGTGTTTGTGTGTGTGAGAGATTCTTGATTGTTGGTGGTTTTCCCTGTTGGGAAGAGGTAACATTTGTTATTTTTTACAGTTGATTACTAGGTGGGACCATTTACCCTTTAGATAGGCCTGTGCAAAAAAAGGCTTAGTTTCTGGCTTGTATATAGAGTTATATGGAGTATAATAGCGAATTATAGTGTGTGTGTGTGTGTGAGAGAGAGAGAGAGAGAGGGTGTGAGAGAGACCTTTGTGCACTTACCTTGATGTACAGTATCGGAAAAAATCCAAATGCTCTCAGAACTACATGGAGTAAACAATAAAAAAAGAATAAATAAAATAAATAAATAAAAAAAAGAAGTGTGTTTATGCACATGCTGCCTTATGTTGGTGAAAAGTACAGATGGCCTATATTTGAAATGCTCGTCTTTTCTTGATGGTAAAGACAGTTTAAAACCTTAAAATCCTGTAAAAAAAATCTACTTCGCATCAAATTTATGAACAATGTATTGTGAACCAAAATAACTTCAAATAAGCTGCAGCTTGCTGGAGGGGTCAAGCTGCATAATCATTTCTAAAACTTTGGTACAAGTTGCTTGCTGCTCTTCTCACCATTAAATGACCAGCACGATGCCATGCAAGTGTTTAAATCCATGTACTTTGTTTTTGTTTAGTCTATTCCCTTGTTAAGTCTGACGTCACGTAGCAGCGCTTTCGTGTCCAAACGCTCTATCAGTTACCACGAGAAAACAACAAAAGGTGCTAATATAAACTCAGAATGTGATAGAATACTAGTGAAAAAGTTATAATCTTAACCTTTAACTCCATACCGAAGTCCCTGATAGCCAGACAATGAAAATATAAATATCAAAAAAATATATAAAAATTATTTGTGTTTGGGACACTGTGAGCATGGAGACTGTAGTGTATATCGTAAGTTTGAAAGCGTTTAGCTTAAATTATCAATATGAATAAACAATGCTCATAAACTGCTGCTGAGATCATATTCTCAAGTGAAGCGAGTTGAGGCCTGGACCCGGAAACAGCGCTTCTTACGTCAGTAGTCCTATCATACACTTTATCTCAAGTCTTGATGATTTATTACCCTGATTTATGGCCTGATTTATGGCCGTACAGTCCGTGTAGATTGACAGGTAGTCAGAAGTGTGCATGGTCAGTTGGATTGATTTATTACTATAAGGCCTGTCAGTCAAAGCGGTTGCCATGCCACTGGGTCCTGTGACCCTTGATTGACATGGCAGAGGTGTGTAAATCAAAAGATCAAAGAGATCTCAGATTTGACTTGTGTTGTGTTTATTACTGAATATATGATGGTTGTATCTGTAACCAGTGCAGTGGTGGGGGGTTTCTTATGATGGTTGTATCTGTAACCAGAGCAGTGGGGGGGTTTCTGTGAAGTCCTGTTGTTCACACCTAGAGACAGTGCCTACATCCTGAAACTACGTTTTAAATAGGGGGTTAAAGAAATAGTGATTTAAACAGAGAAGGCATTCTGAACAATCCTGTTACAATGGCTGCCGCTGCTCCAAAAACTCCCAAAACCACTAGAAGAGTGATGTGTATTTCACCAACAAGAGGGCCTGTTGAAATGAGAAAGGAACTGACTTTTGCACCAAGGAAAAAACAAAGCGTTAGTTTGACAAAGTTTCTTCATGAAGAGATTAATATGACGACTCGTGATTTCTCAATGTCTGGTGATCGTGTCGGAAGATTTGTGTTTGACAAAGTGATGCGTACCGTGAAGATCTATGCTATGGATGTTGAAGACAATTTTACAACGCGTGAGCCGTGCCTGATTTTCCCTGACAAAGACTGGTGGTTATTCTACAACTATGTCTGGAGAGATTTGAATGACTGTGGTGATGATCCATTGTACATTGCAGAATGGGATGGCATAGTCCCTGACACAAGATTTAGAGTGGTTGCGGATCACAGTAAAAAGTTACCTGATGACTGTGTTTACATTTTCTGCTGCAATGACAAGACAAAGATCCGTGAACATCTGTGGCCTATACCTGAAGCTGAGCACTACATGCACTATGACATGAAGTTTTTGTTTCAGTGGAAAGATGTTCATATAATTGATGATGTTTTTACATCTATTGACAAGATGTTTAGATGGTGTGATATGTATGATCGTTACAGCTCCGTAAAGATGAAATTGTTCCACCCTGAACGGGGCGTTTCCAAGACAACTGACCAGTTCTTATCCCCACCCACATATTACAGCCATTAAGAAAAAGTCTGCAGATCGGTACACTCGCTAGATTCATTTACCGTCATGTCTCAAGAATCCACGTCAGCCTGCTGCTACAGCAACACCCCCGAAACCCTGCCTGCAATGCCTGACGACAACGCTACGACTCTGGAGATCCTCCCACAAACCCATGACAACGCCTGGCTGGATAACTTCTGCATGGAGCTGGGGTATCACAACCTGACGTTTCTTACAACGCCTTACGGTGCTAACGGTGCTGTAGCTGGAGCCACGGTCTGTGCCAGCTTCGACGACATAGACGGCTGTATTCGCACTGATGCGTTTAAAATCATAAAGGCAACTATTGTAATTCTGTTGGAACACCTAATCAACAAAAAGCTTAAGGAACTCTGTCTGGGGTGTGAAGTTGATCATCCTAGTCAACTTAGACACTCCTGTTTGTTTGAACCCTGCGCCTATTTCTTTGATGCTTACTTTGACGAATTATCACGTAACCTGGTAAAGCCTGAGCTTAAACACATCATAGCTCAAGCATTAAACCGATTCGGTTTAAGGATTAATCCACAGAGGGTCCAGGGCTCGGTGGACTCTATTTTGTGCGAATTGCGTGACGAGGTTTTCATTGTGGAGAAGCTTCGCGAGATCAGAGAAAAAGTTGTGGATGTCGCCAGTGAACAGATTGTCTATGACGCAGTGGACTGCTGGAAGGGCGGTGCACACATTGAACAAGCGTAACAAGGCCATGGGGAACGGATGGTGTGTTAATGTACTGACTAAATGTATATTTAAGCAGCGTATTAGATGTGAAATGACCAACTTGCTGTACAAGATCATTGACGACAATCCTGGTGTATCCTTAACAGTAAACGGATGTGATGTTGATGCCAAACGTTTTACAAACCTCAGGAAACAAATGGAAATTGTAAGAACAATGTCAAATGAATGGACTGATGTCATGCGTATGTGTATTAATGCCTGTGAACCGATTTCTGTAACTATCAGAAAAATACTGGATCTAATGACTGATTGTGGTAACAGTATAAGAATTGCTGATGTTTTATGCCTGTGTACATATGTAACAGACCTATGTGTGATGCTGATTTCAAGAAATGATCAGACTAATGTTTGTGAGATTATTGAAACACTGGTTGACTACATGATTGAGAAAAAAATTGTAATGTGTGTAAAGTTTCTTCAGTACCTTGACAACGTTTGATAAATAAAAAACCAATTCACTTAAAGCAGATGTGTTATTCTTTTGTAGACTCTGAGGGGTGATGATATGTCTGAACAGATTCTGAAAAATATTTACTATAACCCTTCTAACCCCGGTTCTTTAGGGGGTAAAAGGCGTTTAAAAGATGCGGTTTTAAAGGAAACAGGCGTTCGCTTATCTGATAAACAAATTTCAGACTGGCTAGCCGGGGAGGATGCGTACACATTACACAGGACAGCACCTCTAAAATACAAAAGGAACAGGGTTTTTGTCTATGGTATCGACATGCAGTTCCAGGCGGATCTAGTCGATATGTCGGCATATGCCAAGGATAACGACAACAATCATTTTCTGTTGACATGCATAGATATTTTCAGTAAATATGCTTGGACACGTGTGTTAAAAAACAAGAGTGGTGTTGAAGTGGCTAAAGCTTTTGAATCCATATTGAAAGAGGGGAGAGTCCCTCAGAAATTACAAACAGATAAAGGAAAAGAGTTTTTTAACAAACATTTCCAAAACGTAATGAGAAAGTACAACATCTTACATTTTGCAACAGGTACAGAGTTAAAAGCTAGCATTATTGAGCGATTTCACCGCAGCTATAAGGCCCGAATGTTTCGATATTTAACAGCTACAAACTCCAGACGGTACGTAGACATACTTCAAGACCTCACAGATGGATACAACGCAAGCTATCACAGAAGCATCAAGATGAGACCGATAGACGTATGCAAAGAAAATGCATCGGAGGTGCTACATAACTTATATGGGGGTATGGGTTCACACAAAGTCAAACCTGTATTTAAGTATAAGATAGGTGACACAGTAAGAATTTCTAAAGTAAGGGGACCATTTGCAAAAGGATATGAGAAAAACTATACAGAAGAGTTTTTCACTGTAAAAGCATGCATTCCGCGAGATCCCCCCGTCTATAGACTCTGTGATTATGACGGAGATGTTATCGATGGGGTTTTTTATGAGGAGGAATTGCAAAAAATATCTGTGAGTACAAACAAAACATTTAAAATAGAAAAAATTTTGGACAGGAGACGAGAAGGCAGGTCAACAAAGGTTCTGATCCAGTGGCTAGGATGGCCTTCAAAATTCAACACATGGGTGAATGAGAAAGATGTGGTAGATGTGCAGACGCCATAAAATGAAAACACACATAGATGTGTGCGCATTCGTTTAAAAAACAATCATGTCTGAGGGTGGTTTTTACTTGACGCTCCCCTGTAATGCGTCGCTAGCCGTTTATCCAGAAAATACTATTTCTAGTTATAGGACCATGCTGGCAAGAACTATAAGCCTAAAAGGTGAATGGGAGGTCGGCTTGATCGAATTTGAATTCCCCAAATCATGGTACACATTTCCAGAGGAAGACGGTGCATATATTATCACACAGGACGATGATGGGTGGAAAAAGTCTGACCATCATGTCGTTGGCGAAGGGATTAAGATTCACATCAGCAATGGAGCTCAGACCATATCAAAGCTATGTAACACACTAAAGACAGGTTATTACGAGGATGTTCTATTTCTGAGAGAAATCAACACAACTTTACCTCCAGGGACGACCCTTGGCTACGATCATGTAAAAAACAGAGTCTTTCTAAAAGCCCCTCCGAAGATATCGCTGACGTTTTATGGGAAGCTTGCTGTTATATTAGGGTTAACCCCCGGAGTCGCTATAGAATCCGCAAATACCGCTAATGAAGAAGAGTATGGCCGAGGAATCACGGCTGTGACGTATGCGCCGTATCAAGCAGACATAAACGGTGGTTTCTACAGCCTGTATATATATACAGATATCATTGAATATCAATCAGTTGGTGATGCGCACGTCCCACTACTGAGATGTGTACATATAGACGGTGAGAATAATAAGATTCTCAGTGTTAGATACGATAAGGCACATTACGTACCTGTCAATAAAACAACCATCACAGATATAACTATAGAGGTAAAAGACGATCAGAATCAAAAGGTGCGTTTCACTTACGGCAAGGTGAGTGCTAAGTTACACTTCAGACCCGTGAAACAGGGATTATTTTAAAAATAAATAATGCCCTATTCTAACCCGTACAAAATGGATCCTGAGCGTTACGTGGCCTATTACCAAAATCAGGCCGGTAATGGCCTTCCTGGTTATGCAGGGGGTGGCGTTATGTATGGAATGGGTCTAGGTGGGCTTTTCAGGGGTCTCTTTCGAATGGCCATACCATTACTAAAACGTGGATTCAGTATTGCAAGACCACATCTTAAATCAGCTGCAAAAAACATACTAAGCGATGTTGTTAGCAATACCCTAACACACTCCTTTAACAATAACAATGCTCAAGACGGATCGGGGCTAATGGTGATGTCTCGCAAAAGAACGTCCAGGCCACCGGGGTCCAGAAGGAGTGGTCAAACACAGAAGAAAAGAAAACGTATCCCTAAGAAGACCTCAGTCGCAAAACGCAAGCGCAAGGAGACAGCAAAACGTGTAACAACCGCAAAGCCGAAGAAATCTGTCAAAACAATTTTCTAGATCATGGCATTACTACATAACATGTCGGAAGAATGCATTAAATCTGAACTCGATCTGTTCACAGTGCCTCTGACACAAACTGCTGTTGAAAAAAACACCTATATAGAGATACCGCCATTATCAGCGATTTCGGACACATCGCCTTTGGAGTTTTTTATTGCAGGAAATGGGGCAGATTATATCGACTTAAACAATGTTTTATTATTTTTGAGGGTCAAAATCACTAATCCTGATGGTACAGATATCGCAGATGGAGCACCAGTGGGCCTTATCAACTACGCAGAGGCAACAATATTTTCACAGGTTGACGTGTCACTGGGGGACCGTTTGATATCACAGAGCACAAACACCCATGCTTATCGCTGTCTTATTGAGTGCCTTCTAAATTATGATAAACATACCCTGGAAACACTTTTCTCCGCCGGGTTGTTCTATAAAGATACAGCAGGCCACATGGACGCTGCGGACCCTGCAGGAGGAAATCACGGTCTGACAAAGAGAGCGGCCTTTACCAACGCTAGTAATGTTGTTGAGCTACTAGCACCCATTCACAGCGATATCTTCTTTCAGGAAAAACTGATGCTCAATGGCGTCGACATTAAAATTCGTATGACACGGGGTAAAGATGAATTCTGTCTGATGAGGAACGATGCTATCGCCTACAAGCTAAACATCCTGTCAGCCTCGCTATTTGTGAAAAAAGTTAGCGTCTCACCCGCCGTGAGGCTAGGGCACGCACAAGCGCTGCTCTCAACCACCGCCAAGTACCCTATCGACCGCGTTTGTGTGAAAAACTTTTCAATCCCTCCAGGCTCACTAGTCTGCAATCAAGAAAACTTATTCTTAGGAACTCTTCCAAAATCTATTGTTCTAGCCATGGTTGACAATGATGCCTTTACAGGATCGTATAATAAAAACCCATTTGCCTTTAAAAATTATGATTTAGAATTTTTATCTATTTATCTGGACGGTCAGCAATTCCCTGCAAAGCCTCTGCAACCTGATTATGGGAGCGGTTCTGCAGTGCGTGAATTCTACCAAATAGCCTTGGCTTCCGGTAAACATCTCAAAAACCAAGCACTGTCTATTGATAGAGAGGACTTTTTGCACGGTTACACCCTCTACGCATTCAATCTCACGCCAGACGAGGGTTGTGGACAACACGTCTCGCTTATCAAGTCGGGGAATATTAGACTTGAAGCACGGTTCAGACAGCCTCTACCCCACACAATTAACCTTATTGTCTATTCTATTTTTGACAGTGTCATTGAAGTGTCAAACCGCCGTCAGATCTTGGTTGATTACTATTAATACATAATAATGAACACGATCCAGCTTACGGCTATCATGGACAAGATTTCATGCAACACCCATTTCCTCGGTGTGCTCCCATGCGACTACTTACCACAAACACCTTTAAGAAAATTACCGTCATCGGTTATTTTTAACACACATGTTTCTCGCCTCCCTGGTGAACACTGGCTTGCCATCCACATAAGCGAGGACGGCGTTGGATATTTCTTCGATAGCTTTGGAAATAAATATGACTATCCCAGTTTTCCACTAATAATCAGTGATTTTTTAAAACTGAATTCTAGAGTGGTACAATATTCCTCTGTGCAGGTCCAGGATTTTTCATCAGATACCTGCGGACAGCATTGTGTGTTCTTTCTCTATCACATGGCAAGGGGTCGTGATTATGATTATGTGTTAAAGTTATATAGTGACGATTTGATTAAAAACGACAAACGTGTGTCTGCTTTTGTAAAAAAACTAAAACAATCTCAATGTAATGAAAATGTTTTCAAGTGTGTTCAGTGTGTGCAAACGGGTGAAATGTTCATGTCAAGTGTTTAATATTTCACAATAATAAAAAACAAAATAGAAAATTCTTGTTATAACTCTTTATTTTACACACACACACACACACAACAATATCAATAACATGGTGAATAAAAAAATGAGAACGCAGTCTCTAAAAAAAAAATAAATAAATAAAAAACTCAGAGATTAAAAATGTAACCATTTGCTACGATCAAGAGTGGGGGATTTAAATACACCATCTTGTGGATAATTAAACTGTCCTGATGTGGTACTTTGGTCTACCTCACGTTTTTTACGTTTTTTAGAAGATTTGGTTATTGGAGGTGTCGATTTGGGTTTTAAAAGAGTTAATCGTATGTCTAACATAGTGATTAGGGACCGTTGAATAAGGCATGTTTAAAAAGGCAAATGCCTCCAGAAACTCATTCCACCCAGCAGGTCTCCGTTCGTCAAGAATCTTTTGCGGTGCCATGACACTTTTAACTAAATCCAGCATGTGTGAACCAGGGATGGTTTTACCTTTAAATACAAACTCTCCCGACGCAGTCCAAGAAGCAATATCTTTGTTTTTAGACATTTTATCCAAAATGTAGCGAACGTTTTTTTCATTCCTCTGTGGGACATTCTTCAAAACATCATCTGCAATAACATCTAAAACATACTGGGTGTTCATACCCGTAGACTCCGCAGGTTCTTCTTTCTCAGCTTGTGCAGTTGATGGAAGTGATAATGTTAGTGTGCTGGTCTCGCTGTCTGCCAGCTTGGATAATGTTAAAAACCTCTGCAATACAGATGTATACATCTTTGCCTTTTCATATGGTTCCAGATCATTCCTGTGCAAAATATCCCTCATGGTCATATCCAGATCGTTCTCCACTACCTGATGTATAGATTCACGTGTGGTACCTGCCTTTAGTTTATCCAGCTGTCTTTGTGGAACCAGGTACATCTTCTCAGCATGTTCCCATCCCTGACATTATTTATTAGATGCGATCAAACTGGTTATGAAAGGGACCGCAACACTTAAAAGTGGAAGAAGAAACCCGCCTTGTTGGTTAATCAACCGTCTCTTTCTTTTGACTCCGACTTTCTTATCTGCAACAAATTTGATTTCAGTTCTTTTTCTTTTCAGCTTCTGGTGTTGCTGCTGTGTGAGCGGGATATTACCGTGGAGAACATTAAGAGCTAATTCACACAAACATAAAATGAACTCATCTGTGGCTGCCTGTAAAATAACACGTCTTTGTTTGGGTGTTGCTTTTAATAACAGCTTTAAAAGAGAGTGGTTTCTTAAAAGTCTCCCAGACATCTTTTTTTCACCCTAATCAGTTACGTTTTTTTTTTTTTCTGGAGGTATACAGCAGGATGTTGTGAAAGTAATGCAGTTCTGAGACGATACTGTTCGGGGGTCTTTGCTTTATAATCAATCAAAAGGTAACCGTAGGGGGAGCCAGTAGCATCTTCATAACACTCCATGAAAAACTTTGAGTTGTTTGGGGTACATCTGTTTAGCTAAAATACTAATCTGTGCAGCGTCTCTCGAATTCCTGAAGACAACCAGATAATTTGTGTTCAAATTAATAGTTCTGCTGGATTTACCTTGAAAAAATAAATTCTGTAGAATGTAAATAACATTCAGATTTTTATGATGTACATAGACTGTAAAAAGTTTCTCAATCTGCTTGTTATTGGAAGCATCCTGCATAAAATCGTCAATTATGACGAGGGATGTTTTATTGACAGGAAACAAAACATCATCATCCAAAGTTTGTGGAATTCCTTCTATAAATTTAATATTGTTATCATACATATTCAACAAATCATCATACAAAGGTTGCCATACAGAATAAATGAAAACAATATTGTCAATTTTTTTAGAAATCAACTTTCCTGCATTTTGCAACAACATTTTTACAAAAAAGGTTTTACCACTGTTGCTTGGGCCTGCTATAACCAATGAAAAAGGACATTGGAGTCGAATGTCAAACCCTTCTGTGTCATGTACACCCCCACCAAAAACGTTGTCAGAAGCCATATGGAAGTGTAGTGAAGTCAGGGAGCAGTACACGCTTATCGTACACAACTCTGAATTTCTTTACAAATGACTTATTGTGTAACGTCAAATCCTTTTTATCCCTCACAATAGTGTCGTTGTGTGCAAGAATATGACGGCTATCACCCCTCCCTTCACATAATGCTTAACAAGTCAATCATTGAATCTAATGTGATGGCTTCGGAGTTTAAAGCGTTAAGTGTTATGCCTTTCACTTTCATACAAACCTTACCCATAGCGGTGACAAAACCATAACTTTTCGAGCCAGTGCTGGTAAAGAGGGTAATATGATCGCCGGGCCCGACTTCATCAGTAAGATCACCGAGATATGGACCTAGTGGCGGTTCATATTCACCTTCTCTGGTTGTAAAAACAACACTGTCGGTATCGCAATAAAGCAACCTATCACCCAGCCTGTCCATAAGCTCATAGAGTTCTAAACGCGCATGGGCAGTTGTAAAAGCACCAATAAAGACATTGACATTGCGAGTCTGGGGGGCTTTCCTTCGGGTAAGACCACTGTACAATTGCCGCAGTGTCTGACACAAATGAGAAATGTCTGATGTCGTACTCTGCCACTAAAAATGTGTCGTGTAAATTGTTTCCGGATCTGTAAGTATTTCAGTTTTAGGTAAACCTCACGAAGGCAGAACCGCCCCCAGAGTGAGTTTAAGACCAATTTCATTATCGATCTACGCGCAGGGTTCGGTTCAATCTTGTCCACATTCAACTGAATCCTTCTTTCTCAAAGTAATCTCTGATATAAGATTCTTTGTCTGCATCGGTCACCACATCTTTTGGAAACCCTGAGCTCTCCTGTTTGAACTGTAAAATGTTTTAACATAATCACGGAACAGTGTATCTGATCGTTGGGGAAATGCCATAACCTCATCCAAATTTACCACAACATAGCCTTTTTCAATAGCTTTTAGCACTTCAATGCTTACCCAGCAACCACTGATGGCTCTTTCCTCATCTGTGTGCATACATGGTAGTGTCTGGTTCTGTTGTTCTGCACACAACCTGCAGAGCGGGAAAGTTAATTTTTTGTTTGCGCGGTAGGGTAGTACAGGGTGAAGCAGCTTTCGAGGTGGTAGTACTGTAGCCTTAACAAGGCCGTAATAATTTCAAGATTATCAAAATCTTTGAAAATTATTTGGGATGACCTATCGGGAAGCACTTTGTGGCCTGACAAAACGGTAGAGACTTGTGAAATCCACATACCGTATGACCTCACCCTCTGTTGTCTTGTGATACAACTTGAATGAATTTGTTCTACCGCCGTACAAACTTTCGCGGGTTTCAATCTCTCAGAATGTTTATAGACGGACATGAACGCAATCACATCGGCATCAGATTGTTTAGCATGGGTCCAGCTACACTCCCACTGAATCTCGGTATGAAGATTGTATGCATTCTGTAAAATTTCAATCTTGTCATCAAACTGTCTTTTGAGAAGACCGTAAGGTACCTTCAATAATGGATTTAAATCATTGGGGTTATAACATTGTCACAACCGTGAAAAAAACACCCTGCAAACTCTAATGCTTTTTTATTTGTGCCATCGATATAAAAACCGTCTACATAATACTTGCCGAATGACACCTCGCCGTAGTTTAGAGCGTGTTGAACAACCACTGAACGTGATTTGCTGATATATTCAAGCCATTCAATTGATACGTTCGAGTATGTTTTGTTCTGATTGATATATGCGCTGTTGTGTGTCAGTGCTATTGTGTCTTTTGGGAGATGTGTTTTATAGATAGCCATGCAGGTGGATGCCAGAGTGGTGTAATTAAAGGGTCCAGCCCTGTACACAGAATGAATTCATCACGGTACTTCATACATACATCCCTCAGCAGAACGACATCATTTTTTCCATAAATTGCTAGTTCTTTTTTAAAATCAAACACTTGTCGGAGATAGTACTATACCATGCATCGAACTCCATTCTGTCTTTGTTTGACATAGTCGTATATCCGTAAAACTCTTTAGCAGGGTATGGTCCGACATATGAATCATTTTCAACACGGTTTGAAGTGATGTGGGAAATAACCCTTCACAGAGTTGGTCAGATTAAAAGCAGCAGGCGTGTTGGCTAGACGCATGGGTATAAAACTGTAACTATCGATAAATCTCTGTTTGAATGCCTCGTCATACATATGGATCAGACGACACCCTTGCATTGTAATTTTAGGAGGGATCCCCATCTTAGTGAAGTATTCCAAAAGAATGAAATTATCAAATCCCAGATGCATTATGTGCAATCCATGTGTAATTATTATAACGAGGCTGTCTGAATTTCTTAATGAGACGATCTACACAATCATAACCTTCGGCCCGAAAATTCTTCTCCCTCAAACGTGATCGCATATACAAAACTGCAAAATGTCTGTTATTTTCATAACGAGTTTCGAAATCAAAAAAAATGTAGCGATTATTTGGCTCCTTCACCTTAACCGGTTGGAATAAAACACTGATGCACACCGTCGGTAACCAAAACCTCACTACAGTGAACACAGCAATCCGCTGGACATTTGTGTGGCTTGGGTTGACGCCACTGACGTGGTAACGTTTATTACATTTACCACAATATTTGGTAACGTCGCACTGTGCAAATTTCTGACCTAGAGGTGGTTTTTTATGCTTCTTGAAAACAATAGTCTGACCTACAGTACCTCAAACAGTCACCGCAGTGTTTTTGTTTTTTGGGGTAAAGATGACATTCAGAATCGTTGCAAAACATCACAAGTGTATTGACATCTGTGATCTCGCTGTGCTGTAAACCCTTGATAGCAATACTCACACACGTATGGTGTGCCTACGAACCCCTTCAGATTTTTAATCATAAAATAATGATTGTCGTGCAGGTACAAAACACTGTTTTAGGATGCGGTACATCTGTGTTTGCATATTTCTCCAGCCTTTCCTGTATTCGTTCTATAGAAGACCACTATTTTAATATTCAACATACGTTCAAACTGGGCAATATCCTTAAGTGATATCATATGCTGATCGGTGTATCCTGCAGACTCCTGCAATGCTGATGCTACGGACACTAACTCAGTGTGTGGTTTCTGAGGGTTAAGAAAGTGTGCTAAGCAGATTGCAAAACAAAGATTGTTTTCCCCCTGCAATGTTTGAGGGGACGAACAAATTAAGTCTGTTCTTATCAATCACCTGATTGTGGGCTAGTTCCCTTAATTTTCGTCGAGCACCTCCTTGTTTACTTCTTGCTATAGACACTTTTAAATTAAACACTCATCAAACTGTACATCTGTGTTGCTTTGCATGATTTTTTCAAGATCACTGATGAAGAGATCGACACTGTAATCATTGTTAGCTGACAAGAGTGTATTAACATCAGATGTCAAGCTAGGACCACTCAAAGTGATGTTTATTAAACTACCATCTCCACCTAATAATCTGGAAAACGCCACTATTTCGGAAAACGTGTCATGTAAAACACAGTGTAGTCTGATAGACGTGTAGAAGATATTTCCCTTAGATTTATAAGCCTGCGGATTTCCAAACCATTGAATCGCCCTCGTGGTACTACAGAGTATCCGGCCACATCGCCACCCGCTCTTACAAGTGTTTCTATTTCAGCTTGAGTGAGACCCATGCAGGGGTCTGTTAGGTCAAGTGTGTGATGTGACCTGGTACCTGCTCCCTCACCTAGCTGTTGAGAATTTAAAAACTGTTCAAAATCAAAAACTGGTTCGGGGGCTTCGTCTAGCTGTTTGAGAGTTTAAAAACTGTTCAAATCAAAAACAGGCTCTGACAGTTCGTCTAGCTGTTGAGAGTTTAAAAACTGTTCAAAATCAAAAACTGGTTCTGACACCTCGTCTAGCTGTTGAGAGTTTAAAAACTGTTCAAATCAAAAACCGGTTCTGGAGGAGGCTCTGCCCTTGATTGTACCCTGTTTATTAATTTTAACAATTTAGACGGTTTGTGTTTTTCATCTCATCAACAGTCTGTATGAGCCTGAGTAGCTTTTCTGTGGTGTTTTGTGATTTTGGAAATTATCATCCCTATTGCCCCTTAACGGTGGATCTTGTTCACCATCACATGACTCCCGACAACGTTTTGCAGCCATTTCTAACACTAATTTATTTAAAAATATTCACAAAATACACACCACAACAACTAAACGTAGAAGAAGGAAAAATCTAATCATAAAACCACATCTATGCACACTTGTGACAAAAATAATACACACTTAGAAAAAAAAACTGGGTAAAGAAAATAGGACTCACCAATACAGTTATTTAAAAAGATCCAGCAGTTCAGTTAACAGCGTTACAGTCATTTCCTGATCACAGGCCGTCTTAGCATGGGCACCATGATGACGTTTTAGTAACGCAACAATATGTTTAAGGATGATCCCTTGTTTCTGCTGCTCCTTAACAACAGTGTCCAAAACAGCTTTGTTTGCGTCGTTCTGCTGTTTATGACGTGCTTGGTCCTCTATAATTCTTTCTTGGTTCTTGGCTACTGTGCCAAAAGGGCTTTGTTCGCGTCGTTCTGCTGTTTATGATGTTCTTGGTTCTTGGCAACAGTGTCCAAAATGGCTTTGTTTGCGTCGTTCTGCTGTTTATGACGTGCTTGGTCCTCTATAATTCTTTCTTGGTTCTTTGACGAATAGTGTTCAAAATGTCATTGTTTTGTGTCGTTCAGCTGCTGGTTTCTTGTAAAATTAACTCCTCCTGGTTTGGAAGGAAGCTTGTCTGCATCATCATCATCTGAATCGGCGACGTTTTCAACAGTGTCTGTGGGTTGATTTAAATTCTTCTCCTGATCCACATTAGATTGGACGTTCATATCGCATCCATCCCATGCTTGGGCAAAATGCTCGTCCCAGAGCTCCTTGTCTTCTGGTTCTGTACAATATTGATAATAATTAATACCGATAGTAGTAATAATAATAATTTAATTTAATTCCTCTATACTCACGAGTTGATTGTCTCGGACGTTTTCGCTCGGGGGTGTTAGGTATCACGTCGATCTCACAGGGGTCTACAGTCTTTTGTCTATCGGGCTGAACCGGGAGAGCAGTCACATTCTTTGGTGTTTTTACATGGTGTGATCTTGATTTTACCCACGGTCTTCTAACACCTGCATCAGCAACTGCTTGA